>NC_079214.1:61638452-61930952 GCF_029633865.1 Lampris incognitus
CGCGGGGGGGGTTGGGGTGGGGGGTTTGGGGGGGGGTAAATTTGGTGAGGAAAACCTATACGCTGCTTCACGCCGAGACAACATGGTGCGGAGAGCTTGAAACGACATCGTTCCCGCACGTAAACGGTACCCCCCCCCCCACACACACACACACACACATACCGTCACCCCCAAACACCCCTCCCCCCATCGCACAGACTGCATTTGTGAGAATGAAAACAATCCCACTACTGGAGCACGGCTTCCATGTTTTCCTTCACACCCCCCCCAGTCGTAAAACGTAGCCGTTCTCGCGCGTGCGTACGTGCGTGTGTGTGCGTGTGTGTGTGTGACTACGGCGCCTTGTTTACAGTGCCGATCCCACGGTGTGCAGTCGGAGGATGGCCAAGACCAGACCGCAGACGGACTGAGAAAGCGACGAGGCCGCTGCAACTTATCGACCGATTATCGTCCGGCAATCAAAGTCAATCGATCTACCCAAAGCGCGAGCTCCGAAATCGATCTCCTGTGATGTGAATTTTATTTAAAAAAATAAATAAAAATAAATTGCAGCGACGGTTCCAAGTCTTGCCCTCAAACATGATGAGCAGCTGAAGACGGAGTAGGAGGAGGAGAAGGAGGAGGAAGGAGGGAATGACACAGGGGTTGCAGTTGCCGAAACCGTTTATTTTATTTTTTATTTTTTGTGCGTCCTGGTCGGCGGATATTTTGGAATCAAAGGCGACGGCGGCGGCGGCGGCGGCGGCGTCGTTTGACGACAGGCGGCCCCTTCTCCCTCTTTTTCTTTTTTTTCGTCCATGTTCATTCATGTGTTTGCTGAGCACCGGCGCCCCCCTCCCCTCCTCCCTCAGCCCGGGCCGCGGTGCGGTCTCCCTCCTCCGGTCGCGTTTTTGAAGATCGTCGCAGTACTCGCGGCCGCGGAGGAGCGTCTCGGCACAGCCGCCGCCGCGTTTCTCCAGAAGCGACGCCCGCGGAAGATGCGGATTACCGAGGGGATTTCGGACGCCGCTTTCTTCCGCCGTTTCCCCGGAACCCGTCGCCGTTTCGGGCGGAGATAAAACGGTGGTCTTGCCCGAGAAGGACGGACGGACGGACGGACGGGCGACCAAAACGGGGACCGATATATCGGCGCGCCTGAAGCCGACTCTCCCCCCCCCCTGTCCCCCCCGACGGCGAGTCCGCCGCACGACGCGGACGAGGCGGCGTCAAGAGCTAACGAGCTAGCCCGGCCTGGACGCGCTAGCGCCCCGGTGCACGGCTAGCTACACCGCTCCGGGGGTTCTCCACCAAGCTTGTTTTTCTTCTTCTTCTTCTTCTTCTTGTTTGTCTTTCACCACCCGGCCCGGTTCTGCCCCCTCCTCCCCCTCATCTGGACAAACCGCCGAGGATCTTTTTTTTTCTTCTTTTTTTTCTATTCCACGGGAAATGAAGCCTCGCGCGGAGAGGAGCCGTTTGACCTTTTGCGGTCTGCTGCTGGTTTTGTCCACGTTCTGCGCCCGCCGGCCCGCGAACGGAGAAAGTAAGTGGGGGGGGGGCTTGGGGCTGGGGATGGGGGGTGGGGGGGTGGCATGTGCTCGGGTGTTTCAAACGGACCGGGTCCGGTTTTGGTTTTCCCGTCGTCGGTAACCTCGCCGCGACGCGCGTTCCCCCCCCCCCCCCAAAACACCACCCTCCGGCGGGGCTCCGCGTCCCCAAAACGGGTTAATCGCATCATCTCGGGCATGGAAGCCTCCGTCTCCCCCCCCCTCCCCTCCTCCTCCTCCTCCCCGGTCACGCTTCTGCTGGCTCGGAGCTCCGCGGCGTTTCTGGAGGGGGGGGGGGGGACCTCCGGCCAGGCCGCGGAGCTCCGAGCCGTACACGGCCGCCCGCCCGCCGCCGGGTAGCGCGAGACACGGCTACGCGTGTTCAGCCAACGCGTGTTGTGGATACAGTCTTGCGGATGGACCCGGTCCCATCTCTCGTTATGGTGCTGAACGGAAAGCTCGCCCCGTGTTTTATAGAGTTCGTATCAGGGGGGGGGGGGCAAACTAAAGCGAAGTGGCCCCGAGCGGCGTAGCCTCCGCTGTGGGTACCTTATGCGGATTTAACGAAAAGCCAAGCCGCCTTCTCTCTTCTGCCTCGCTCCGGGGGGGGGGGGCTGGGTGGGCACTTGATTATAGCGGTATAACAAATCGATATCGCGACGGGAAACCCAATATCGGCAAGGGGTGTTTTGTTTTTTGGGGAGGGGGCGGGGTTATTTTGGTTTAACGCTGTGCCGCAGCTTGAGTGTCCTTCCCTGGTCCTCCGAGGCTGCATTCCAGTAAAGTGAGACGATTTTCTGAACTTGTTAAAACTGTTTTTTTTTTTTTAGCTGAGTGAAATGAACAAACCCCACCCACCCCCCCCTCCCCTTGTTTGTTCAGCATATTCACGTCACTGATGAGCCTTTCTCCAAAAGTGCCTTGGTGTGGACATTATTTCATATGAGCACCGATAGCCATCCCCAAAATGTCATCACATTATCGACGTGGAGGTGGTCGGTCACAAATATGGCACTATTTGAGCTGGTCGGTATCGGTCAGCCCCGTGTTGTTCCCCGGCGAGCACTGTGACCTCTCCATTCTTGTAGAGGAGACACTATACAGTCTGGGTGAAAGTAAGGCGAGCACTGTGACCTCTCCGTTCTTGTAGAGGAGACACGATACAGTCTGGGTGAAAGTAAGGCGAGCACTGTGACCTCTCCATTCTTGTAGAGGAGACACTATACAGTCTGGGTGAAAGTAAGGCGAGCACTGTGACCTCTCCGTTCTTGTAGAGGAGACACTATACAGTCTGGGTGAAAGTAAGGCGAGCACTGTGACCTCTCCATTCTTGTAGAGGAGACACTATACAGTATGGGTGAAAGTAAGGCGAGCACTGTGACCTCTCCATTCTTGTAGAGGAGACACTATACAGTATGGGTGAAAGTAAGGCGAGCACTGTGACCTCTCCGTTCTTGTAGAGGAGACACTACAGTCTGGGTGAAAGTAAGGCGAGCGGTCGTGTGTCGAGACCTAATGCTGGAGCCGTGTCTTGCGTTCCACCATGTCACCGGCTTCCTCCAGGCGAACCTCTCCGCCTCGGTTAAAAGAGGCTGATGTTCTTTAGAGTAAACGGAGGGAAGCACTATGGTGCTGAAGCTGAGCTCCAGTGTTCCTCTCGACCTGCCACAGCCAGCCACCTTGTTGGATTTCCCATCGTCCCCGGTGAGGTGACCTAGTCCTCGCCCCCAGGCTGCTCTGTAATATCCCCTAACTTTGGGCGTAGTGTACTTTGAAGGGCTATTTAGGAAAGAAAGTCAATTTATTTTTGGTTTACCTTCTTACACTATGGACAGATACGAGAGGCGATGGCCCCGCGTCTTAAAGCATCACCGAACAGCACCGTTTACATGGACACGAATAACCCAATCGTTTATCAATACAGGCGAACACTCCAACTTTAGGAACAGTCATGAAAAAGCCATTATAGGCTTACCGTTATCTTTGAAAGATCTAAACTGGGGTAAGCGTAACCCGATTATGGCACCTTGATTTCTGCTCAGTTCTTCGGTTTATAAACGCATGTAAACGGCACAGTCGGCTTATGAAGGGATTTTTAAAAGTGCACGTTGAAAGATCAACAAACTCGGTGAACCGAGCGCTGTTTGAACAATGCAAACACGGTAAAATGTCATGTTAGTAGAGATTTGAAACGTAACCGGTTGGGTCCGTATACCGTCTCATTTCAGTCAATTATATTCACCGTATGTAGTGGCACTGTCAGCGATCTCACGGGTAAACAGATTCAACGACTTCATTTTCAACTTCTACCTGAACTGTGGAATGGAAACGACACGACTGGAGAGAGCCAGGGACTACATTTTGGTAGTAAGATCTAAAGTCATTATCATTAAATGTGCTTGCTAGTAGATTGTCGTTGTGACAACGGGAGGAAGAGCTCACATCAATTATTCAAACAAGCAAGGTACACCCAGGTTTTGGAGTACTTGGGGTATTTCAAACCATGTAAACCATCTGATGGAATGTCACCTTTTAACTGATTACCCCCAGTATTTGGGTTTTTGGTTTCCATGTAAACATACTCGCCATGTGCTGTGCCAGTTGTGCATCTGCCATTTGTTCTCCTTTTGCTAAGCAAACAGGAGGACACCTTGACCTTGGAAATATTTGCATGTAGACTTGCCATGCCAAACAGCTGTAGTTTACTTGAGCGGCCGTGAGGCTCAGACGGAGAAGTCCGTCCCTCCATGGTCATCGCGGCAGCAGGCGAAGGCAGAGGGTATAGACCACACATCGCCCCAGTGTTGTCCCGTTACAGCACACTGCAGCTCTGAAACACTGCGACTATTTGGGGAAGTGTAAATCTGTAAGATAGCGCAGTCCCAAAAAAATAATAATAAAGGTTTCAATCTCTAAAAAGGAGTCCAATCTTGTGCTCGGGCTTGGGAAGTGCGTAGTGTAAACGCTTTGAAAATGAAAGATTTAATAACCATAATCATGTATTTGAGACGGAACATTTTGAACTGCTTTTTATCTGTTGCCACCACAAAATTTCCATGTTTCCAGGTAATACCGCAAACAGGCCTCCCCAATTCCTCCTATTTTCCTATTTATCATAAGAGGGGGAAAATGGATCTGGGTTTTAAAATAGAACAAGCAAAAATAAATTCACAAGCAAAACAGACTTGGCTCTGTTGATTGGAAAGAGTGAGGAGTTTGTGAACTGTGTGTTATGGGGTTTACCTCAGGACAGAGCTGGCAGCAGCAGCAGCACAGAGGTAGTACTCCTCATTTATTCTCTCTCCAACAAGGTTCTCTCTAAAGGTTCCTTGTGTGTTTTAAATTGCTCAGAATTTTCTGCCAGTTCACCGTATCAGTTGGGCCTAAGGGGCAGCTGGCAGACGGGGTTAACCAAGTTCGGCTCTGCTGCTGCAGACGAAGCCCCGGCTTTTCGGGTTTAACCGATCAGAATTTTCTGTGTCAAGAATCATCCTTCATCAAGGCTGCCCTGCTCATTCCTTCTCACCTTACCTCTCATGCAGAATGGTATTTGTGAATTAGTTTTCACCCTTGGGGCAGACTGTCACAAACAGAACAGAAATAAGGGTTTAATCGACTCGCCGTCCCGGCAACAGCAGCAAGTGGCGCTTCGGCCGAGAACCCGTATTGTTCCCTGTTTCTTTAGGAAACGTCTTTGTCTTTCTGTAGATTTACTCTCGTTGTTTATGTGGACAGTGGAGGAGCAGACGGCGACGGGGAAAAGGTTATCAAAAGTAAACGTGATTTGGCGCGCCATTAAAGCGCCGGGGGAAAGACGTGTGTACACAGCGGTGTGAAATGTGCTAGCAGAGCGGGGGCTGAGCCGCTACACCTGCTGTCGGTGTTTCCCCTTAGCTGGCGCGCAGAGCCAAGATTTGGATCAGAAACTTATTTTAATTTTCTCCTTTTTTTGTCACAGAGCCTTAGTGTGGTTGGGAGGCAGTTCCCGTGAAAGGTCTCCATGGTGGCGTTGCAGCGGGGGCCACACAGGGTGATACGTTTTTAGCTGCTGTGATGTAACTAGTCACACGTAACGTCGCCGGGCAGCGTGTGTTGTTTTCTGGGCCGGGGTGTTGTGGATTGTTTTTGCAAGTCGGCAGCTGCAGACTGTAGGCAGTAGCAAGTAGATTAAGTAGAAAGATGCAGCGGGCGTAGCGGACAGGCACGCTGCTTTCCCCGGATCATAATGGGGGGCCTTTTGTAATGGCATAGCAATGGCTCTGGCGTTCTCTCCGGAGGGAATATACAGATCTCAACCGGTTGATTAAACACTGTAAATATTGTGCCGTTATTGATTCCTTTTTGTATTCTGTGGTTTGCTATTCCACAGGGAAGAAAATTAATAATATCGAAATGAAAAGTGACGTCACAGACAACTGTCTAATTCAAGGAAACCTCAACATGGGGTCCTAGTAGGGGTTTGGGCCATAGACTCTGTAAGTATTAAGGACTCTACTGATGTGATGACACTCCCAAGATCAGTTCAAATGAAACTTAACTGACCCATATGGGGCAACATTTTTTTTCATATTGACAACAGATAAGCAAAAACAGTACTAGGGCCGTCCTGGTGGTGTAGCGGTCTATTCCGTTGCCTACCAACACAGGGATCGTCGGTTCGAATCCCCGTGTTACCTCCGGCTTGGTCGGGCGTCCCCTACAGACACAATTGGCCGTGTCTGCGGGTGGGAAGCCGGATGTGGGTATGTGTCGTGGTCGCTGCATGAGCGCCTCCTCTGGTCGGTCGGGGCACCTGTTTGGGGGGGGACTGGGGAGAATAGCGTGATCCTCCCACGCGCTACAATCCCCTCACGTGCTACGATCCCCTGGTGAAACTCCTCACTGTCAGGTGAAAAGAAGCGGCTGGCGACTCCACGTGTATTGAAGGAGACGTGGTAGTCTGCAGCCCTCCCCGGATCGGCAGAGGGGGTGGAGCAGTGACCGGGACGGCTCAGAAGAGTGGGGTAATTGGCCAGATACAGCTGGGGGAGAAAAAGGGGGGGGGGAAGCCACCAAAAAAAGATGTACTAATACAACCAGTCTGCGTTACACAGTAAACACAAAGATACGCCATTCTGGATGAATATTTGGCGGTTACCTGTCATTCTCCCGAGAGCAGTGTGGTACAGTTAATGCAGTCCCTTTGTGACTACTTAAAGTTAGAATCTTAAAAGAGTTGAATTATTTAGGGCAGGGATTCCCAAACTGTGGGGGTACGCATTGTGTCAGGAAGGGCATCCGACATAAAATTATGCCAAACAATTATGCGGATTGACAAGACCGTACCGGATCGGTCGAGGCCCAGGTTAACAGCGGCCGCCATCGGTGCTGTGCCCTCACAGGCTACCGATGGGAAACTGTACAAATTCACTGTGGTGACCCCCCTCAGAAACGGAACAAGCTGAAAGAAGAAGATTCCCAAACTGTGGTGGTAGTATGCGAGGCTCCACCCGGTGGTACGCAGGAGCCTTGCTGAATGGCCTAACAGTTGCAGTCCAGCTGGCCAGCTCCTTAACCTAAAACCGAAATTTGTCATTTGATTTCATTTTATCACAGACAACAGTTAACATCCATCCATCCGTCCATTATCCAAACCGTTAGGGATGCTGGAGCCCGTCCCAGCAGTCATTGGGCGGCAGGTGGGGAGAGAGACACCCTGGACAGGCTGCCAGGCCATCACAGGGCCACAACAGTTAACAGGCACATTAAAGTGATGTAAAAATTAGTTGTTAAAATTAGTTGTTAGTCATTTAAATATTTGGGAAATAAAATGTGCCTATGCTTAGCCACGTGGGTGTGTGTGTGTGTGTGTGTGTGACGTCACGTCCGACATAGCACGAACTAGTAACGCAGACCTTGACGCAGGGGGATTCGGATTCCTCAGTCGTAAATTTTAGTTAACATTATTAGCCTGTCGTGCTTAAGTACCGCAGCCGAATGGACGCAGTCGGAGCCAGATCTGTGGTGTATGCTGACTGCACCCACGCCTGACATTCCAGGACTATGTCGATGCAAACAGGCTTATCCATCCCACTGAAATGGCATGATTAATATTATTATTAATGATATTAGTAGTAGTAGTAGTCAGGGGTGGACTTACGTAGGTGAGGCGGCTCTTTCATTGTTACGTTGTTGGTATCTGCAGTGGGAGGTGGTTTGGCACATAGTGGTACATGGTCCGAAAAGTTTGGGAACCTCTGATTTAGGGTGTTGGGGATGCGCAGACAACAAACAGAATGCTCTAAGTCTTGGTTGTTTGTTAAAAAAAAAAAATCGGATCGGTATAATTTCACAATTACACCAAATACAAAATAGTTTCTTTTGCAAGTTGTAATCAATTTTGTCTTCATTTATTTATTTATTGGGGATTTTCTCCCCAATTGTACCCAGCCAGTTCCCCCACTCTTTTGAGCCGTCCCGGTCGCTGCTCTACCCCCTCTGCCGAGCCGGGGAGGGCTGCAGACTACCACATTCCCCCTCCGGTATATGTGGAGTCGCCAGTCGCTTCTTTTCACCTGACAGTGAAGGGTTTTACCAGGGGTGGGGAAGGGACGCCCGACCAAGTCAGAGGTAAAGCGGGGATTTGAACCAGCGATCCCCGTGTTGGTAGGCAACGGAATAGACCGCTATTTCCTCTGCAGCAGGCAGTGCTGATGGTGTGGTGGGCTGCCACAGGACAGTCTATGTATGAAACACTGAAAACCAGTCGGTTACCTTGTTGTCTCAGACAAAAACAAATGATGAAATGTAAGTATGACGGTAGCATTCACCTCGGCAGTCTTGCTCTCTCATTGCTGACCGCTCAATGAGGATTTGAAAAGCGAAGGGCCTCATGGCTGCGTATCAGTTTTACTATTTTAACCCACCGCAGTCGTGATTATCACTGTCATTACTCTCGTCAGAAACTGAATATGTTGATATTCTCACGGCTGATGTGGACATATTGTGAGAGTTCTGATCATGGATGGTTGGGTTTCACCGCTGTTTGCGGAGATGTTCTGGTGTCGCCGGCCGACACGGTCCAGGTGCGTTTTGTCTGTAGTTGATGGATCAGTTTGCTCCGCCAGCTGCTATTTCAATAGACGTCGGGAGAGCGAAAAGGCAAATTTCCCCACAGCAGTCGGTAAAATGCTGGACAAAAGACGACGGGGAGACCGGGCGCAGCTTAACGGTTGTTTTGCTATAAGTTCATTACTGAAATATAACACCTGTCCTTGTGTTTGCATATAAAAGGCGTCCTCGAGAAATCTGCTTACATGCACGTTTTTCAAAATCGGTCTGCAGCTTCTTTCCCCCCCCCCCCCTTTTCCCAGCACCATTCTGCTTTACAGTCATGCAGTGAAGTTACAGACGTTCAGCCCGGTACTGTATAACCCGTTAGCCTGTTTGTGTGAGTTTTCGGTGACTCATTGCCCCGCAGCCTTTTAAGTCAGACTGGCGGTGTTGATGTGTGATAATGGCCTCCTCGTGTTAGGAGCGAGGTGGATGAGTTTTCCTCGGGATCCTGCTCGGGCTCGGCTCAGGTTATGTATTGTTTGCACAGTGCAAAACACCGTGCCAGTTTTGAAGTAGATACTGAAAACAGTACACGCTTGTCCTGCAGCAGTCCTTTGGAAGCCCTTAATGGAGGGTTATGTCATTGTGAGGTATTATTTCTAATACGGGTTCTTGATTTATCACTGCACAGTTTTCCGGACACCTTTTCTTGTCGGTTATTTCTTCTTCTTTCTTTTTTTTTTTACACAAAATATATATTTTCCTCTTCTTTCGTTCTAGAAATAAGATATGTTTTCCTTTCCTTTTTTTTTTTAGAAAAATATGTTTTCCTTTTCTTTTTTTAGAAAAAAGATTTTTCCTTTTTCTTTTAGAAAAAGGTGTTTTTCTTTTCTTTAAGAAAAAAGATTTTTCCTTTTTCTTTTAGAAAAAAGGTGTTTTTCTTTTCTTTTAGAAAATATGTTTTCCTTTTCTTTTTTAGAAAAAGGTGTTTTCCTTTTCTTTTCTTTTAGAAAAAAGATTTTTCCTTTTTCTTTTAGAAAAAGGTGTTTTTCTTTTCTTTTCTTTTAGAAAAAAGATTTTTCCTTTTTCTTTTAGAAAAAAGGTGTTTTTCTTTTCTTTTAGAAAATATGTTTTCCTTTTCTTTTTTAGAAAAAGGTATGTTTTCCTTTTCTTTTCTTTTAGAAAAAATGTTTCATTTTCTTTTGGAAAAAGTATGTTTTAATTTTCTTTTTTTAGCAAAAAAAGATAGGTTTTCCTGTTCTTTTTTTTTTTTTAGAAAAAAAGATGTTTTCCTTTTCTTTTCTTTTAGAAAAAAGATTTTTCCTTTTTCTTTTAGAAAAAAGTTTTTATTTTCTTTTAGAAAATAGATGTTTTCCTTTTCTTTCTTTTTAGAAAAAAGGTATGTTTTCCTTTTCTTTTAGAAAAAATATGTTTTTCTTTTCTTTTGGAAAAATGTTTTTCTTTTGGAAAAAAGATATATTTTCCTCTCTTTTTTTTTTTTAGAAAAAAGATGTTTTCCTTTTAAGAAAATACATTTTTCTCTTTTTGGGGGGAAGCTATGTTTTCCTTTTAAGAAAATATTAGTATTTTCTCTTTAAAAATTGTAAGTTGTACAATTGCTGAGATTAAACTCAGCTTAATTCTTTTAATTCAAACCTCGGGCTTCTCCGTATGAATCCCGTTTAAAGCATTTAAAGTTCCAACTTCAACTTAACCATCATTACAATTCCTACACTAATCAAAATAACTTGTTTGTTTTGTTGATATTATTCCATGAATAAAAAAATATTAATTTATAACAACAAAACTTTGAAATAACGATGCACTCAAGAGTTAAGTTTTTCATTAAAGTTTGTTAGTGTAAAATTTCATTTGAGATATTTCAAACTACATTTGAGCTTGTATTGCCTGGGTCTATATGAAAATAACCTGCTCTGCTGCGGCTATCACTTGGTACATTTATGTTGTATTCTAGTGGATAGACTTGACCAACTGAGTCTGCACACTTTTCACGTTAAACCAGGAAAAACAAAGCGGCTCCATTTAGATAACTTGGAAAATCACTAAAGCAACTTTTTCCTGGCCTCTGCAGTGCCATAAGCCTGAAAAACACCAATTTGCCATTTAATTAAAGCAACAATTACCCAGCATTCTTTGTAATTCTCATATATTCACTCAAGGTTCGGCATGGCAAAAATAAATGCATGTATTATGCAAACTGTACGACTTTGCATAGTTCCCTTAGTAGATGGCAACTTGGCGTCTTTAATGGCCCCGCCGTACTGGAGATTACGGCTGGGTAGCACTTGGATTTTGTTAATACTCGTTCTGATTCTGCTTATTATTGGCTTATAACTGAATGCCAGCTTGGATTTTTAATCCATATATTTTGAAAAGAAAAGACGACAAAATATTTCCATTGAATAGAGTTCTTTGGATTGTGTGCATATCGTCCTGACAGATTTAGGCTGCTACAACCAGCAAGTTACATAAGGAACTTTCCCCTCATGTTGTTAACAAAGAGTGCAGCAGAATAAAGAGTCTGGCATGTTTTCGGTTGACGTTTGACTCGGTAGCAGCAGATGCTTGTCCTTGTCCAGACTGCCCACAGATGAGGCTGAAGTTTGATTATAATCGTTGTAAGCTAATGAGACCTACTCGTCAATTGGCAGGTCATCCTCTCTTCTGATTGGAAGGTTTCAGACGCATGTTTAACACACAGCCATCTACTTATATGTTGACCCTTTTTGTTTGTGATTTTACCCCCTTTTTCTCCCCAAGTACACTTGGCCAATTACCCCGCCCTTCTGAGCCACCCTGGTCTCTGCTGCACCCCCTCTGCCGATCCAGGGAGGGCTGCAGACTACCACATGTCTCCTCCGATATATGTGGAGTCACCAGCCGCTTCTTTTCATCTGACAGTGAGGAGTTTCACCAGGGGGGACATAGCCTGTGGGAGGATCATGCTACCCCCCCCAGTTCCCCCTCCTCCCCGAACAGGCGCCCCAACCGACCAGAGGAGGCGCTAGTGCAGCGACCAGTACACATACCCACATCCAGTTTCCCACCCGCAGATATGGCCAACTGTATCTGTAGTTACGCTCAACCAA
Organism: Lampris incognitus; assembly: GCF_029633865.1. NCBI lineage: Eukaryota > Metazoa > Chordata > Actinopteri > Lampriformes > Lampridae > Lampris > Lampris incognitus. The sequence continues at coordinate 61,650,121 of NC_079214.1, forward strand.
GCCGGAGGTAACACGGGGATTCCAACAGGCGATCCCTGTGTTGGCAGGCAACAGTATAGATCGCCACGCCACCCGGACGCCCATGTGTCATATTATGTTCCCCTCTCTGTTTTCCATCTAGTGGCATTGCCACCAGCATGACTTACTGGGACCAACCTAAAAGCAGTGAATCATGGTTATTGTATTTTATAAGCACACGTTCAGTGCTCGAACACATTAAATCAGCATTGTTGTATTTTTGGAAATGATCCTTAATCTTCAATTTATAAAAATGCAGTTTTTGCCCTGTAGGTACAGTATAATTGTGAGCATAACTTTTCCTGCATGTTACATTAATGTAAGATTATCAGTACCCTTTCATTTTATTTGTCAGATCTCTTAACGGGTGACCAGTTTTATCCTACATTTGCTTTAAGGTTTGTGAATTTGGGAATTAAGTAAGGCTGCTATGATGCAGAATATACTGTGGGGACACTAGCTGGACAGAACACAAACAATAGGCTAGATTCACAGTGGTTCCCAAACTTTTTCTGCAGGGACCCACTTAAAAAAAAAAAAAAAAAAAGACAAACCATCGCAACCAAATTCACAATAGAGCAGATCTATAAATCATGAGAAGAGCGAATTGGTGCATAAATAAACACTCCTGACCATTTTTGCTGCCATTTCCGCATCACCTCATATTATCCCGAATAGATAAACCAGCCATTTTGAAGAGATATCCATTCCGTCCATCCATTATTCGAACCGCTTATCCTGCTCTCGGGGTCGCGGGGATGCTGGAGCCTATCCCAGCAGTCATTGGGCGGCAGGCGAGGAGACACCCTGGACAGGCCATCACAGGGCTTGAAGAGATATACGTTTGCTAAATCACAACTTCATTTTATGCGCGTGTTATTGGAGACACATACATGTGTTAAATACTTTATAAATGAGACCAAATAAATGCGTTTAGGCAGAGTTAACAGGCTGCCGGTTTTTTTGCTCTCGCCAGTAAAACAGACAGGATGTACGCTAGCCTTTCATATTAGATTCAGTGTTACAAGTACAATTATCAGAACAATATGAACATTCAGTACTATCAGAAACAAGCCTTTGTTGACAGTTTATCAGAACAAGTGGGCTTGTGTTTAAGTGCAGCTATTCTTATCAAACAGATAATCAGTTTGAACAAACAGCAATCAGTTCGTTAACCACATCCGGTCTATTCCACGTCTAATCTCATTAGGCCCGTTTTGTGCTATTTACTCATTCTGAATATTATCGTTTTAGGCCTACTCCAAATATCCAACTGTGTATATTAATCTTACTTATACCTTGCTAATGTGATAGCTGGGCCTGCTTGTCGTGTAGCATTGATTTCCAGTCCAGTGTACAAGAGAAGAGCGCAATGCAGCGTTCACTCTATTTTTTGGCGGGAACCGAGAGTGTGGTAGCAATACCAGCGAGCTCTCCCATGTGGCTGAAAGTTGTGCTGCAAATTCATTTGGTGACCCAAATAAAATCTTCTGTGACCCACCTGTGGGTCGCGACCCAGTCTATGGGAATGCCCGGCCCTAGAGGCTTGACAGTCAAAACTTTATTGCATTGTTTACCCATTTGTGAATGGAACCTAGCTGAAGTATTTGCTCTTTTACAACTGTGCTGAGCTTGGCTTTGGGATTTAGAGAACTGAAAAGCAAATGGGCTTTGTGAACCGTTCCTCAGCTCAAATATAAACTGTCAATATTTTAAAAAAAAGTATTGATACAAATCTGGTTTTAGTTCATAGTATTTCAGGAATGCCCATTGTTTTGTAAAAACAATCACATTAACTTGCACTTTTTACAAAGGGAGGGTAAATGGCTATTGAAATGTCTTTTGTGACCTAGCTGTTTGCAGACAAAGAGTTGTGTTTCACCCCAGCCATGATGCATTCATGTTTTCATAAGGCTTTATCACTGTTTATCAGCTGTAGCACTGGTAGGGCTGTTAGCATCAGCCGAGATTATAACTCCATGCGGAAATTCTTTCATGTAATTTTCAAAAACGCTTTATTCTCTGACTTTTCTAACCATGTGTCAATCTTCCCTTTCTTCCGCCATCCAGTCTGTGGTCCCAGCATCGACATTGGCAATGACATCAGCGAGTTCCAGCGTCTGGAGAACTGCACGGTGGTGGAGGGCTACCTACAGATCCTCCTGATCGGAGACAAGAACAACAACCTAAACCAGGAGCTGTTCCGCACACTCAGCTTCCCCAAGCTGACCATGATCACTGACTACTTGCTGCTGTTCCGCGTGTCGGGTCTGGACAGCCTCAATACGCTCTTCCCCAACCTCACCGTCATCCGTGGGCGCAACCTCTTCTACAACTATGCCCTTGTGATCTTCGAGATGACCAGCCTGAAGGACATAGGCCTGTATAACCTGAGGAACATCACTCGGGGGGCCATCCGCATTGAGAAGAACCCTGAGCTCTGCTACCTGGACTCAGTGGACTGGTCACTCATCATGGATGCCGAGTTCAACAACTTCATTGCTGGCAACAAGCAGTCAAAAGAATGCAGTGACGTATGCCCAGGCATCATGGAAAACAGCCCTCAGTGCAGGAAGACCATGTTCAATGACAACTACAGCTACCGCTGCTGGAGCTCCAACCACTGCCAAAAAGGTAGGCTGTCAGTCTTCACCTTTGCCGATAGTGCGTCAGAGTTTCTCTGGAAGCGGATCATACATACCGTTTATCCTGCAGCTTGTGTGAGGGGGATCAAATTTGCATGCATTGGATTTTTGAATCCGATAAACACTTTTGTGTCAACAGCTGTGACATGGAGATAAATGTTCAGATGTTGGGTCCCACTATGACGTTCCCTTGCGGTTTGCCAACCATATTCAAAGAAGTCATATGGCACCTTTCTGCAGCCAGAGCTTAATCATGATTTGGCTGGGGGTTGGGCTGCTGCAAACCTATGTTGTGAAAACATGGAGAAGGCCTGCGTGAGTGTGTGTGTGTGTGTGTGTGTGTTTGTGTGTGTGTGTGCGCGCCCCTGGCTTCTGACACAGTTAAAAACATTTGCTCTCAATGTTTAAAGAGAAGGCAAACTTTTCCTCAGTTTGTGTCTTTAATGTGCCTTGTTTAAGGAACTCTGTGGAATAACTCCCCTGCATCGTTTTTTTAATGGTCGTCTTTAAGATATTGACTTTTTTTCCAACTAAATTATCAGTATTTAGATGGACGACGTAGGCATCTGCCAAATTTGCACGTATATCTATAATTCCCAGATTTTCTCTCCTTTCAGTGAATGATGCAGTGATTAAACTTCAGGTAGTCATTTTCTGTGGGCTCCCCGGAAGTTGCTCAAGTGCCCCATGTATCTCAGCTTTGGGCTACAGTTTTGAATTGAAGGGCTTTTTGCGTCCCCTCTGCCCCAGTGGGCTGGAGGCTGAAGGTTGTCTGGTGTTTTAAAAGCAGCCTACAGTGTTTCTGGCCTTGTTCGCCGTTGTGTTTTGACTGACAGATCTGTGCATCTGGCTGACTCGTTTCCTTGGGGACTGATGGCCTTGCTGCTGACATGGCACGTTAGTGTTTTCAGTCTTGTGACTTGAGTCTGCCACTGCAGGGGCCTGGTTTGCACGCACACACACACACTAACGCAGTCACAGACATATCTCCTTTAGCGTTGTAGTAGGGGAGAGGTGGTTGTGGTGCGTAGGTGTAAAACAAAAGATTAATGAGGCGGATGAAGTATTCGAAATACGCAGTGGAAATTGAGGAGCTAACAAATGAAGCTGCTCCAGCCAGGTTGTAGTAACCATTTCAGCCAGTAGGGGAAAACCCCGTTGGCAAGCCACAGCATCCCCTGTCATACATATCCTTTGCACCTGGGCTACATCGCCCTCCCAAATGTCAGCTCCTCCTCCCCTCACATCTTTCTCTCCTCTCAGCCTCTGTTCTGTCTGGCCAAAGCATCCACCCTCCCAACAGAGCCAGGAGGTCTTTACCTTTATCAGGGGCACTTTACCTATGTCCCCGACCATAGGCTTAGGGGTCTTTTTTTGGGGGGGGATGTTTCTCCCCCTTTTTTCTCCCAAATTGTATCTGACCAATTACCCCACTCTTCCGAACCGTCCCGGTCGCTGCTCCACCCCCTCTGCTGATCCGGGGAGGGCTGCAGACTACCACATGCCTCCTTCGATACATGTGGAGTCGCCAGCCGCTTCTTTTCACCTGACAGTGAGGAGTTTCACCAGGGGGATGTAGCGCGTGGGATGGTCATGCTATTCCCCCCAGTTCCCCCGAACAGGCGCCCCGACCGACCAGAGGAGGCGCTAGTGCAGCGACCAGGACACATACCCACATCCGGCTTCCCACCCACAGACACGGCCAATTGTGTCTGAAGGGACGCCCGACCAAGGCGGAGGTAACACGGGGATTCGAACCGGCGATCCCCGTGTTGGTTGGCAACGGAATAGACCGCCACGCCACCCGGACGTCGCCTACAGTGGTGTCTTACAGGGCAACTGAGTACGACTCTTGAACCTCACCTTCTGAGTAAAAACTTCTAACTTGCTCTTTCGTTTACACTTCCAAATATGCGGTTTAGACTTGTTGAAACAAGTGTGACGGTTGTGTTGGCCCCGTTTGATGCCGTTGTAAAGCTGAGGCAAGCGGTGGTCTTGTGTCCGAGATCTCCACACTGAGGCCAGTGGGTAAAATGACATCGGAACCGATGTGCACGATAGCAGAAACGATGAAAATACGACCCAAGTTTTAAAAACAAAAACCCAGAATTATCATTTAAACAATTGCAACCACAAATTGTGTGTGTGTGAGAGAGAGAGAGAGAGAGAGAGAGAGAGAGAGAGAGAGAGAGAGAGAGAGAGAGAGAGAGCACCTTTGTTGCAAGTGACGTTTTATTTTTTTTGACCATTTGATTTCTTTTGCTGGGGCCGTCTGGTGACAGAGCTCGGCTTTGGTATCTTTCGTCATTCCCTCCCTCCCTCGTGGAACTGTCTGACCCACTCTGCAACCGCTGATACCAGCCCACTTCCCCTCCTGCCCCATTCCAACCTCTCCTCTACTGGAAACTAGGTTGCCATGACAACACTTTCATTACCTTCAGAAGCAATCCGTCTTCATTTGAATGATGACACACAGTTGATGAGCGGAGGGGCTTGCTGTAAACAGGACTGTCTGGATTACTGTTGTTGAGAGCAACCCGTGGTTAGCAGGTTGAGGGTCAAGCTACAGTGCCAAAATAACAATCCATTGCTTCGCTAAACCAGACCTTGCAGACAGCTAGACCTGAGGATGGCACAAACGTCTCCTCATGCCCCACAAGACAAGACTGACCTTTATCTGTTATTTTCCTACCCTGTTTGGGCGAGACAGAACTGCTGGGGTCTAGTGACAAGGACGTGTAATACAGGGGGCTGTGATTGTCAAGCCAACAGAATTCCAGGCATCTGTCCAGATGCACTGTGGAATGATGCCAGGGACAGAAAGGGGGGAGCGGTGCGTCCGGCTAGCTTAGCGGTCTTTTCCGTTGCCTACCAACACGGGGAATCGCTGGTTTGAATCCCCGTATTACCTCCGACTTTGTCGGGCATCCCCTACAGGCAAAATTGGCCGTGTCTGCGGGTGGGAAGCCGGATGTGGGTATGTGTCCTGGTCGCTGCACTAGCGCCTCCTCTGGTTGGTCAGGGGGGAGGGGGAACTGGGGGGAATAGCGTGATCCTCCCACACGCTACGTCCCCCTGGCAAAACTCCTCACTGTCAGGTGAAAAGAAGCAGCTGGCGACTCCACATCAGAGGAGGAGGCATGTGGTAGTCTGCAGCCCTCCCCGGATCAACAGAGGGGGTGGAGCAGTGACCGGGACGGCTCGGAAGAGTGGGGTAATTGGCCAAGTACAACTGGGGGAGAGAAAGGGGGAAAAATCCACAAAAAAAAGAAAAGGGGGAGTGGAAACCATGTACAATAAGGCCTGAGCTTGATGAAGACCTTCGCTTGGTATTCCTACTATGGACCCTAGTTTGGTAGACTTGCATAGGAGAATTATGACGTGTGAGGTAATCACGACGCCACCTGTGAAATCTCATGAATTTAAAATTATAAAACCAGATTTCACAACAGTCAAAACTCTTGAAAATATTGCAATTAATTGCCACATTTGCCCAGCTAGATGTGTAAAAAAAACACGACAGACGCTAACTGTATGGAAGCGTGAGCGCTATAAACCCACGTCAGAGGGTCCCCAAATGTTCTGTTGCCCCCTTTCTTGAATAAACGCCGTTTTTTTTTTTATTGGTGACTTGAAATGTCACTCACGTTGCAGCCAAGCTCTTGTGCTCACATGAGGCCTGATATTTCCTCGTCACTATTTCCATCTTATTACAGAAATAGCCTCTGAATATTTTATTGAACCAACTTCTAGTGAGCTGAGCACAAACAACCCATTTATATATCCAGCAAATCATTCAGTATTAAATATAGTATATTTATACATCCTAACTGCAATACTGGCTTTTTTTATATTAAATATACACAAGCCAAGTGTTCCTGGATGACGATGGGAAACCAGTGATACCCAGCTTGATAAGGCACACCAACGTGTTGTGTTTTCTGTTTCTAAGTTGTACTGCTTTGTAATTTACCAGAACCGGTAAACTGTATTTATTCAAATCAGCCACAGATGTAAAACAATAACCGCATCACTTATACAAATGACCAGCCTTTATAGTACCTTTATAGTATTTATTGGATGTGCGCATACTCGGTTCCTCTTCTGATATTAAAATTCAGCCGCATGGATTTTAAGAAAACATTTTGCAGGAGATTAGCTTATCTATTTTACCAGTCCATACTGTTGGCCAATCTTTTAGTTTATTTGCATACATACTGATACATAGTGCGTCCACGCTAGAAGACAGGAATGGGTCGTAAGTACATTGCAATATAGTTTGCTATCTTTTGAAGTGGTTTATGAGTAGCCATGCTGTTTTGAAATTAACATGGTATTTCCACTCTATTTCAACTGACTGCTGTCATTTTGAGTTTATCTCATGGTGCCACTTGGGTCCCTCCTGGTTAAAGTGGTATGCAAATGTTTTATTGGGACATTGTTTTACATAGGAACGTTGTTATCGGGACATTGTTTTACAAAGTGCGGCACGGTGGCACAATGGTTAGCACGGTCGCCTCGCAGCAAGAATGTCCTGGGTTCGAACCCAACCTTGGGGGTGGTCCTGGGTCGTCCTCTGTGTGGCGTTTGCATGTTCTCCCCGTGTCTGCATGGGTTTCCTCTGGGTGCTCTGGTTTCCTCCCACAGTCCAAAGACATGTAGGTCCGGTGAATCGGACATACTAAAGAAAAAAAAAAGGTCCCTAGGTGTGAATATGTCACAGACTAATATCTCCTCTCCTCTAGTTAATCTCCCCTCTGCAGCAAAGAGACAGATGAGTACCGAGGGTGGATGAATATTACCTGTCATTTAGGGGTTATATTCCTTCTTAATAGTTGTTTCCTTTATTTAGGGAGGGATAACAGACAATTTAAATGTATATCCTGCTAATTAAATTGTTTTTATTTCTATCTTATGTTAAAACTGACTACATATATAGTTGGTATTTTTAATGATAGTAAAATTAGAATAGGAGTTCTAAAGAATGATAATGTCAACGTGTAGTAATATGAGTATGATATTGCTGTGAGGCGTCTAAGTTCTCTCAAGCCCCAAATACTGTATTGAGATAATGGTTTTTGCATTTGAGATATTTTGGAATTCAGCAGGAACCAGATTTGATTCAGAGACTAAAAGGATCACCCAGTGCCGGTGTCAGAAGATGTCCACGCGAATTCACATTTGCGGCGGCCCCACCCAGTACCATCCATGCAGTGTCTTTGTCCACGTATGCGTCTAAGTTTTGTCTTTGTTTGATGGCTGGGAGAGCTGGCGCTGAATCGGCTGGGAGGACTTGGTAATGCCAGGGGCGGTCTGACAGGACACGGAAGTGGGGCGGGCTAAGCTAACTGCTAACCCATGCAGACCGGCGGTTCCGACAGTCATCCTGGCTGGCAATGTTCCCTTGGACAGTGATTTTTTTTGTGTAGTTTGGATATATGTGTTAGTTTGGATATGTGTTCTTGTAGTTTTTGGATATGGTTTTGTCTTTGTGTTGTACTGCTGTGGGCTGGGGGAAACGGCATTTCCTTTCATTTCATGTACACCAGTGCATGAAGTGAAACGACAAAGTGTTCCTGATTCCTGACAAAATGGTAAAATCAATGTATTCAGAAAAGCGGTGCCCGCTTTTTCCCAGCTGATTTCTTGGGATCTGGTGAGAAGGATAACACCTTTAGGCTTGGCTAATGTGCAAGTGTTCAATTAAACCTACCGGAAAAACAAGTCTGCCTCCTTGATGGGAGGACTCCGAGTTTAAGTAGACTTAATGAAGGTAACTTGAAGACTGACCCTTCGAGGCTGTTTAAGCCAATCCACACAGCACAAAGAGAGTTTGTTAGCCAGGATAAACAGGCCTTCATTTGGGAGTGCATTCCTAAAAGAGAATCGATCTCAGAAACAATGTGAGCAAGTTCAGAATCCCAGAGCCCTATTGTCCTCGCTTCAGTGTGACAAAAGACTATGCTGTGTTGCTATTTATTGGGCTGTTTATATGGGCAATGTCCGGGCATCATTAAAGAGAGGAAGTCGGATAACTCTTAATTACTGAATTGACAGCCCAAAGTTTTCCATCCCCTCAGGCCATTCTCTGGCAGCCCCTGGACCACCTAGAGACCACTCTATGTTAAGCTGCGCCTCAGTCCTTTGTTTTCATATGCTGTATAAAAGGAATGGGTGGTGACTGTCTCCTTGCTGCTAGAAACTGCCCCACTTTAGGGCCTTGTTCAGACTGCTGGCCCAAATCCGTTGTTTTTTGTTTTTTTTGGCATATCCAGATTGTATTCAGATTGATTTTAGAAAATCTGGACGGCAAAAAAACAGCCACATGAAATGTGATTTCTGCAGATTGGATCTAAACCACATTTGGAGGTGCTTTGGAATCCGATTCCAATCGGATTTCTACAGATGTGTCTCAGTCCGGAAGCTCTGGCCACCTAAATCGGATTTCAAACTGTCTTTTGCATCACTGACGATGTGGATGGCACCACATCTCTCGGTGCACAGCGAAGCCTGCTATGACTGCAGCATGGCATGGACCATCACAATATATACCAGCCTCCTCCGTCGTTGAGTTTGTCTGGTGCAGCGGAGGAGTTCTGCACCGCGGCTTGACAGCGGGATTGTTTGGAGGGTGAGATGATGGATCGCCGTTTTTCATGCTTCTGTTGGTAAACCATTACCAGCATACGTAGTTACTCACGCCTACGCCGTTACCACAGCAACTCATGCAGATAGGTTAGTGAAGTCTGGACACACAAGTCCGATCTGATCACTTGCAAATAACAGTGTGGACAGTCTGTCTAACAAATCCGATTTTCCTGCAGTCTGAATAAGGCCTTTGTGATGTCGTTACCCTGTTGACAAGAGCAGGAGAAGTGAGGGGTTATCTGTTGGTTAGAGAAGCTGTCTCTCAACCACAATTACCCAGCTCTAAGGTCCTGTGTCAGCAGAAACCCAGCCAGTTGGGGCATCTGGGTGGCGTGGTGGTCTATTCCATTGCCTAGCAACATGGGGTTCGCCGGGTTGAATCCCGGTGTTACCTTTGGCTTGGTCGGGCGTCCCTACAGACACAATTGGTCATGTCTGCAGGTGGGAAGCCGGATGTGGGTATGTGTTCGGGGGGGGGGACTTGGGGGAATAGCGTGATCCTCCCCCACGCTACGTCCCCCTGGTGAAACTCCTCACTGTCAGGTGAAAAGAAGCGGCTGGTGATTCCACGTGTATCGGACGAGGCATGTGGTAGTCTGCAGCCCTCCCGGGATCGGCAGAGGGGGTGGAGCAGCGACCGGGACGGCTCGGAAGACTGGGGTAATTGGCAGGATACAATAAGGGAGAAAAAAGGGGGGACATTTTTGAAGAAAAAAAAAGAAGAAATCCAGCCAGTTGAAACGTCTTTCGCCACTTAAACGCTAAAATCCTGGTATTTTTCAAGCATTTAAATCTGGGAATTATCGCTACAACTCCCTCATACCGAAAAGTTGCTCTCTTTAGCCCCATTAACAACACCGTGGAGCTCCAAGGGTGGTGAAGTTGATCTGTCGGTCTGTTCACCAGTTTGTTCGATGGGGTTTAAGGAGTTGTGCCTATGACCGCCGACTAGAGAGCCTGTGTGTGGCTTCACATTCACTCCCATGCGGACTGCCTGCATGTGAGCAGTGCCCTCTCTATACAAAATGCCCAAGTGAAACTCAAGAAGAGGGTGGGAAACTGCATTGTAGTTGGCAATACGTGCATGAAAAATGTTATTTATCACATCTTTTAGTTACAGTTTTGTTAGAGGTTAAGTGTTTATTGAGATAGCCATTTCCAGTGCACTGCCTCCTTCATCGAGGCAATGAGTGTGAGACGTGTCGTGGCTGATGGTCTAGTCAATGCAAATTTTGAAAAAAAGTCCCAAAAACAGTGTTTTTATAGTAAATCTTATTGTCCGAGTGCTTGGATATTGCTGATAAAGGTAGCAAAGTGTGTCATGAATTATATGCATATTGAGACAGGACATGACTCGAGATGCAGACTCTTGTTTGTATATTGCCTGTGTTTGCTCAACGTGCAGTTGCTTTTAGCCATCGTTACCACATCAGCTGCAGGGGAATATGAAGGAATGCCCTAGAAAGATTGCTGTGCTGTATCCAGGTCCAGTTTCCCAGGATGAGATATGGAAGATCTCACACTATTTTTACTTGTATTGTTTTGGCTGTCCTTTCTCTCCTGATAACAACCCTGTGATCCAGCACATTTCTTCTCAGCTAGGATGTAGTTGTGATAGCCAGATGTTTCTTTATTGTAGTGTTTGATTTCCAGAGAGCCCTGTGTGATCGGTCATGTCCTCTTTTCTCCATTTATTTCATTGATTCGTGGGAATCGGCGGCTGACGTAAGGGAAACACAGCATTGTTTTTGAATCAATAAAGAGCTAATGGTATTAGTGTGAGCTCATTCATAAAAGCATCAGAAGGCACAGTGTGTTAGCTAACCAAGTCTGTTGTCTTTTTAACATCTCTGCACACTGGGAGGCTTGAGCAGGAGAGGCTGGAGGTATTGCAGCTTATTCTAAAGGAGGAGCATCACCAGGGCAATTATTCAAGCAGCCACTAGACAATTTTACTGCCTTGTTTTGTACACGCCAGTTAGCCTACATTTTAGTCATTTAGCAGATGTCCTTTTCCAGGGTTACTTGAAGTTTCTTTCCAAAGTAAGCAAAATTAGATTAACTAGATCACCCACATTACAAGCAACAGTGAGGGGATCAAACCTGAGAGCCACAGTACACCGATGCAAGGTTACAAGAACGTGCGAGTGTTCCTGTGTTCCGCTTGCGGTGTGGGAAGATGGCGGCGCGAATTCACGTTTGCAGCGGCCTCACCCAGTGCCGGTGTGGGAAAATGGCGGCGCGAACTTACATTTATGGCGGCCTCACCCAGTACCGTTGATGCAGTGTCTTTGTCCACGTCTGTGTCTAAGTTTGTTTTGTCTTTATTTGATGGCTGGGAGAGCTTGGTCTGCGGCGTCCTGTGGGCCCAGGGACCACGGCCCTGATCAGAGCTGCATCTGAAGCGGTAACACCAAGGGCGGTCTGACAGGATGGAAGCGGGGCAGGCTAAGCTAACTGCTAGCCCATGCAGACCAGCAGTTCCGATAACACCAAGGGTGGTCTGGTGGCGGCCTTGCCTAGTGTTGACTTTGTTTTAGTGTCATTGTGTGGAGTGCGGGGGATGTGTGACGACGGTGTCTGGCTGGGAGAGCTGGCATTGGATCAGCTGGGGCAGCCTGGTCTGCTGCGTCTGGTGGGCCCAGGGACCATGGCCCTGCCGGAGCTGCTCTCAAGGAGGAAACGCCGAGGGCGGTCTGACAAGATGCGGAAGTGGGCCAGGCTAAGCTAACTGCTAGCCCATGCAGACCGGCAGTTCCGACAGTCATCCCGGCTGGCGTTCGTTCTCTGGACAGTGGTAGTTTTGGACTGTGTTGCACTAAGTGGACTGTGTAGTTAGCCGTGTGTGTGTGTGTGTTTGTGTGTGTTGTTGTTGTTGTTGTTGGTGGGTTTTTTTGCTTTGTTCTCTGTTTTTGATGGTGTCGGTTTGGGGAAATTTGGGATGTGTGTTTTTGTCTTTTGTGTCACACTGCTGTGGGCTGGAATTTTGTTTCTTTTGTGTACGCAAGTACATGAAAGAAATGAGAGTAAATTGTTCCTGATTCCTGATCTTAATATTCTCGATGTCCTTGGATTGTGTGTGTCTGAGAGCGCCATTTTAGAAGATTGAGGCGTTATCACTCTGGTCCGCTTCAGTTCACTAGGGCACCACTTACCCCAGAATGACCTGCTGCTCGTAGCTAGCAGGTTTCAACTACTGGTAGTTTGAATTCCAGGCAGTGAAAGATAGGATTTGTGACTTATTTTACCAGAGTCATGGAACAAAATCACAAGTGTAAGATATGATCTCAGAAAACAGCCGATGAGCCGGATTTTAAACGAGACTGTGGAAGATCAGTTGTTATGATCCGCACTTGCACAGAACTCTCTGTTCCTGCTATGGACAGTGTCGCACTTCACACATGCCCCGCTTAAATATCACTAAACAGTCGAGCCGTGACTCTCAGACCTGACAGACTGAGACTGTACAGACTGGGAAGCAGCCCGTTGTTTCTCCGGTATTCCTGTTGCATGTCAGCTGGCTTTCAGCTGGGACACGCCGATACGGCAGCTGGGTCTCATTACCCTCGCAAACAATAGATGATCCACCTCATTGTTGAAGTAATAGGTCTCCATCTTTATCAAAACAGATGAGTCAAAATAAAAACTGTTTTGACCGCTGCAGGGCGCAACAGTTTTTTCGCCTACAGGCCTCGATGACCAGTTTATTCAAGACTTCTCGAGAGTGCATTTAGGGAACATCATTTTGCCAGTGAGCCCCTTAAGTAATGAATGTCCCTTTGGAATCTGGTTGATGTGCATCGTACCCACGTTTTAACATCACATGCATTGGAAACTTAAACTACACTAAAAATTACTTTCTAGGTGTAAAAAAATAAAAAGGAAGGACCTCGAGTGCCAACACTGATGGTTTTATTTTCAGTTGATGTGTCTCACATTTGAGAAATCCATTCTGCTCTTACTCATCTCCCAGCCAGTTACTGTTGGTATTGATTTATTCATCTTATGATCCTCGAAGCAGCTTGTGAGATACACAACCCACTCAGACCACACTAAAAACAACAGCTCTGCCTCAGTGCGGGTTTTGTTTTGCTTTTTTTGTTTTTTGTGAACCCCCCCCCCCTTTTTCTCCCCAATTGTACCCGGCCAATCACCCCACTCTTCCGAGCCGTCCTGGTCGCTGCTCCACCCGCTCTGCCGATCCGGGGAGGGCTGCAGGCTACCACATGCCTCCTCCGATACATGCAGAGTCGCCAGCCACTTCTTTTCACCTGACAGTGAGGAGTTTCACCAGGGGGACGTGGTGTGTGGGAGGATCATGCTATTCCCCCCAGTTCCCCCTCCCCCCCGAACAGGTGCCTTGACCGATCAGAGGAGGCGCTAGTGCAGCGACCAGGACGCATACCCCCATCTGGCTTCCCACCCGCAGACACAGCCAATTGTGCCTGCAGGGGCGCCCGACCAAGCCGGAGGTAACATGGAGATTTGATCTGGCGATCCCCGTGTTGGTAGTCAACAGAATAAATCGCCACGCCCCCCGGATGCCCCCTCAGTGCAGGTTTTGACTGACATCTCTACAGATTAAGAAGAGCAGACAAATTAGGTTAAATTGTGTAACAAAGGACTTCACCAAAGCAAGACTCAAAATTTGACTGATCAATTATTAACATAATCATCAGCTGCAGCCCTAGTCCACCTTCTTCCATATACATGCCTGGCTGTTATTGGCTCTGAGTCAAATTAAACTCCCAAACTCACCCACAAAATTCCAACCCACCGCTCCGTTCCTTTCTGATATACATCAAATCATGGAAGTTTGCAGTGCTCGAAATGCCATTTTATGGGACCCTTTAAGCATGGTATGACAGCAGGGGAGGCTGAATGGTGCTGATTGAAACAAAATGGTTCACTGTCCTCCCACCCACTCCCCAGATTTGCATGTTCAGAAACACAGAAGCCAGGCCATACAAGTAGTTTGTAGTTGTTTGACGCGCCAACACCTCAAAAGGCTTGGCTTCAGGTTCTCAGTGAATTATGCAATGGTTGCAGTGAACAGTATTATCTGAGGGTGTTTGACAATGACATCTTGGGAAATGTGCTGTGTATCTTCTACCTTTCTATAGGATTTTTTTCTCTCCTTTTTTTCTCCCCAATTGCACCCGGCCAATTACCTTACTCTTCCGAGCCGTCCCAGTCGCTGCTCCACCCCCTCTGCCGATCCAAGGAGGTTCTGCAGACTACCAAATGCTTCCTCCAATACATGCGGAGTCGCCAGCCGCTTCTTTTCACCTGACAGTGAGGAGATTTGCCAGGGAGACGTAGCGCATGGGAGGATCACGCTATTCCCTGAGTTCTCCTCCCCCCTGAACAGGCACCTTGACCGACCAGAGGAGGCGCTAGTGCAGCAACCAGTACACATACCCACATCCGGCTTCCCACCTGCAGACATGGCCAATTGTGTCTGTAGGGACGCCCGACCAGGCCGGAGGTAACATGGGGATTTGAACTGGCGATCCCCGTGTTGTAGGCAACGGAATAGACCGCTATGCCACCCGGACGCCCCTAGGATTTTTTGCCTTAATTGATTTTATTTGTTGTTTTTTACATTGTTTAACAATGGGGATCAGGATTCAGGTGCAATAATAAATAGCACTTTTATGGCTGATTTATGGCTCTGAGTGGAGGTGACCATGGAGCACTGCTGCAGGCTATGGCAGTGTCTCCATAGCTAAGCAGGGAGGCAACGCCGTAGCCTACTTTTACCTCCTCAAAAATGTGTACTGAGCGTTGAGGTTATACAAGCTAAATGGACACTGCAACAGCTGTGATTGGTTTGCTTAGGCTGCTTACCTGCTATGTGTTTCCAGATCTGGCAGTGTCATCCGTCTCTCGCATTTAGCAAACAAAATGGCAATCCCTTGTATCCTTGCCTCAACATGTTCAGTGGTCTCACAGATCAGCTCCTCTTCGAACAAAACAAGAAACTCCTCTCAATTATGCCAACAAAATTTGCTCTTTTTGCTCATCTAGCAAAGACGTTTCCATCTCAAACCTTCTCTTCACTGGTTTTGTAACCAGTGAATGTGAGAGAATCATTTCATTTCATGCACTTGTGCGCACATGAAATGAAACAAAACATCGTTTCCCCCAGCCCACACTAGTGCAACACAAAGACAAAAAACACGTCCACAAACTACAAGAACACATACATTCAAACTAACACAAAAATCTAAACTAAACAAAAAAATCACGGTCCAGGAGAGCGAACACCAGCCAGGATGACTGTTGGAACTACCGGTCTGCATGGGTTAGCAGTTAGCTTAGCCTGCCCCGCTTCCGTGTGCCGTCAGACCGCACTTGGTGTTTCCTCTTCGGGCACAGCTCCAGTCAGGGCCATGGTCCTTGGACCCACAGGATGCAGCAGACCGAGCTCCCTCAGCTGATCCAACGCTAGCTCTCCCAGCCAGTCACCTTTGACACACTTCCCTGCACTGCACACAACGACACTAAAAACAGAGTCAAGGCTCAGCGAGACCGCTGCTAGACCGCCTTCGATGTAATCGGAGCTGCCAATCTGCATGGGCTAGCAGTTAGCTTAGCCTGCCTCGCTTCTGCATCCTGTCAGACTGTCCTCAGTGTTACCTCTTCGGACACAACTCCGGGCAGGTTTGTGGTCCCTGGGCCCACAGGATGCAGCAGACCAAGCTCTCCCAGCCAAGTTAGCACCAGCTCTCCTAGCCATCACATGAGGTTGAACTTAGATGCAGACATGGCCAAAGACACTACATGGACTGTACTGGGTGAGGCCGCCGCAAACGTGAATTCATGCCACCATCTTCCCAGACTGGTACTGGGTGAGGCTGCTGCAAACGTGAATTTGTGCCGCCATCTTCCAACACCAGATGCAGAAAAAGTGGAAGAATGAAAACATGATTACTTGCTTTCGCGCCAGATTTTTCTGCATGCATGGACAACACTGGCATAGTGCGGACAACTCTGCCATCTAGTTTTTCGTGGTGCTCAACAGCTAATGGCTTGCATCTGCAGAGTAGTATAAATCGAGTGCTTCATCATAGGCGCCTACAACAGGGCCTCATGGTCACCTTGACAAGGAACCATAAATCTCGCCTTCATTAACTCCAACATAGTTGCACTATGTCTTTACTATACGCTTCCTTCAGATGTTGTTGGTTGGATTTAACCCTTGACCACACTTCCACACTGTTTAATTAAGACAAGAATGGAAACGTTAAAATATCATTGGAATGGATTGAAGGCATGGCATCACATGTGAACTTGAAATACTTTGGGAAGCCTAAGCAGTATTGAGATTTTTTTTAATATCATCTCAATGGAAATATGCACCGCATAGGGTTGTCAAAATAGTGTACGCCACTGTTTTCCACTGAAAAATGCCACTGCATATGCGGTAAAATTTCCTCTCCGAGATTTTTTTGTGTGGACCAATTTTTTTGCAATAGGTAAGCTGCTCGGTACCTCTTTCTTTCTTAACCTTAGCTAGTATTGTGTTATTCACATAGATTTTGTTTTTGACAGCTCTACTTTTTTTCCCCAGAGCTTCCATTATCTCTCAGCAGACTGAGAACAGTCTGTGTGGTGTTTGCTTATGTTTCTCCCCAGGTTGGAAGGGCTAGACTATTATATAACAATAACAGTGTGCCAGAACATCTGAGAGGTTGACATCTGTATGTGTTCCATGTGGGGCAGAGTCTTCTCAGGCCATCTGATCACAGACAAGACCTTCACTACTTACCCAAGCAACCGTTTGCTGCAGGTTGAGGGAAGACGAAGTTGTGTGTGTGCACCCGCATGTGTACGTACTAACCTCTCAAGGGCTTATGTGTGCAAATATTTGTAGTAATTGTATTTGACATAGTGTTGGTGCTCCATTGTATTCCCCCCACCTTTTCTCCCCAATTGTACTTGGCCAATTACCCCACTCTTCCGAGCCGTCCCGGTCGCTGCTCCACCCCCTCTGCTGATCCGGGGAGGGCTGCAGACTACCACATGCCTCCTCCCATACATGTGGAGTCACCAGCCACTTCTTTTCACCTGACACTGAGGAATTTCACCTGGGGGGCGTAGCGCATGGGAGGATCGCGCTATTCCCCCCAGTTCCCTCTCCCCCCCGAACAGGCGCCCCGACTGACCAGAGGAGGTGCTAGTGCAGCGACCAGGACACATACCCACATCCGGCTTCCCACCCACAGACACAGCCAATTGTGTCTGTAGGGACGCCCGACCAAGCCGGAGGTAACACGGGGATTTGAACCAGGATCCCCGTGTTGGTAGGCAACAGAATATACTGCTGTGCTACCCGGATGCCATTTATTGAAAATCTTTGCGAATTATATCAATTATATTTCCATTTTCTCTTTAACATCAGTGACACACGTGCTTAGACACGTGTACTTGTTTCTTAGACACATGTACATGCCACGATGGAGGCACTTAATCAACACTCGTATCCAGAGATACAAAGTCTCTTTTTCAAGAATGCATCCGAAAGATGCATGGACGTTGATGGACACAGTTTTACTGTTGTGGGAATCGAACATGTGACCTTGGCCACTAGGTTCCTGTGGGGTAGCTCTATGTTAACACAGTTATGTAATTGGGAGCCTCAGCAGTCCCCTCCCCCACAGGACCAAAAACATGAGTGGAACGGGCAGAGGAAAGAGAATAAGGTGACTGGGGGTTAACCAGCCTCGGGTACGATATGTTATTCTGTCAGGCCAGTGAGCTGAACACATGTGATCACTTCTCTGAGAAGGTTCCAGATTAATTGAGGATGTGTGTTTGTGTGTGTGTGTACTTGAACTACTATCTTTGTGAGGACCAATTTGAGTTTTTAACCATCAAGGTGGGGATATTTTTGCAAAGTGACGACATTTTTGCCAGTCCTCGCTTTTTTAAGGGTATGTTTTAGGGTTAAGTCAAATCAGTTTTATTTGTATAGCCCAATAGCATCAATCTATGCATCCATTATCCAAACCACTTATATCACAAATTACAAATTTACCTCAGGGGGCTTTACAGCAACACAACATCCCGTCCTTAGACCCTCACATCACACAAGGAACAACTCCCTAAAAATCCCCTTTAACAGGGAGGAAAAAATAGGGAGAAACCTCGAGGAGAGCAACAGAGGAGGGATCTCGCTCCCAAGATGGACAGACATGCAATGGATGTTGTGTTTACACAATTAACAGAATACAACATTAAAATATGATAGCAGAAGTATAATGGAGTTATAAGATATATGAAGAATAGGATGATGAGGACGCCAAGCAGTGTCCAGATGCCACCGGAACAGATTAGGACCTGAGCTACGTAATCGCCATCACCATGTAGACCTGGCAGGGGGACAGACTAGACATGCACACAGGGAAGACTCGCGTCACACCATTCACATACATGGGAGAAGAGACAAGAAAAGACATTAGTCACACATTGGAGAGAGAGAAGGACATTGGAACAGGATAACACAATTATATGGATTCATAAGATTTCTAAAGAATGTGTTGAGGAGGATGCCAGGCAGCATCTTGGGGATGACCACCATCACTATGGAGACCTAGGTGGAGGACATGACTACACGCGCACACAGGTGAGACTCGCATCACACCGTTCACATACATGGGAGAAGAGACAAGGGAAGACATGTGAGAGAAAAGAGAACAGTTGCAATAGTCTGTCTCTGTACTCTATAATCTCGTCTGCAAAACAGTGTGTGAAAAATTCACCGAGACAGAAACTGACCAACCATGCAGTTCAGGTCGTGAAGTATTCAATTTAAAGGCAACTAAGTGTAGGTTAAGGCAAAAAACTGAGTTTCAGTTTTGGATTTAAAGGACTCAGTAAACTCTGATTGTCTAATGGCAGCAGGCAGGTTATTCCACAAGAATGGGGCCCGATGGGACAAGGTTCTGCCACCAGCTGACTTCTTTTTAACTTTGGGTACACACAGGAGCCCTGTATTTTGAAAGCAGAGAGCTAGAGATGGAATGTGCAGTTTAAGGAGATCAGACCGGTATGATGGGGCAAGCCCGTTTAGGATTTTATAAGTCAGCAGAAGCACCTTGAAGTCTGATCCAACATGGATAGGAAGCCAATGAAGGGAGGCAAGAATTGGTGTAACATGGTCAAACTTGTGCATAATGACCGAAACCAACGACCAGTTTCATATGCAAATATGGGTGTGACCATTAACTAGAGCTTCAAATGCCATGTGTACTGTTCACAGAGGACTAGGGAATGTTGCAATCACAGCATTGTAAGATGGCGACAGATGTATAATGACCGAAACCAACGACCAGTTTCATATACAAATATGGGTGTGACCATTAACTAGAGTTTCAAAGGCCACGTGTACTATTCACAGAGGCTTTTAGAATGTTAGCAATCACAGCATTATCAGGGTCCTGATACACCAGGCTGATGGTCGGCTGTCGGCAAATGTTGGGCTGTCGGTGAGCGTCTGTGACCCTAGTTTTTGCAGTGTGTCCTGCACCATCGGCACTAGTCAGACCCCTGTCGGCAGCTTTTTGGCTGATTCAGCATGTTGAATCGGCGGAGCTCGTCAGTGAGAGAGATCACTCTGATTGGCTGTTCCGCATAGCAAATCAGTGCAGAACGTACACGCTAGTTGGCCATTGGCTGTAATCTTTGTAGTGTGTTCAAGTGCTACTTTTTGGCCCAGACGGCAGGCAACTTGAGGCGACGCAGCAGTCGGCCTTCGTCGCCGCTAGTCCGTTTGGTGTGTCTGGGCCCTAAGATGGCGACATATGTACTCTTAGCCCCCACCCCCCTCGGTTCAGGGATGGTCCTTCCCTCTTTACATAGATGGCCTCTTTGCAAACATTCCCAAAGTTTGTATTTATTGTATTTGTTTGCCTTATGTGCTCTATTTGTGTGTTTAAATGTTGCTGCTGCTACACAACAATTGGCCCTCTGGGGACAAATAAAACCTACTTGACTTGACTTGACTTCTATATGGGTCGAAAGTTGTTGATACACAACTCTCTCTAGTACTTAAGAGAAGAATGGAAGATTAGAGACTGGTTGATAGTTATTAAAGACCCTGGATCAAGGTGCAGTTTTTTAAGTAGAGGTCTGACCACAGCTTTCTTTAAACTGCTGGGAACAATGCCAGTAGTAAGTGATAAATTAAAAATGTCTAACATTTTAGGTCCCAGGAAAGGCCAGAAGTCTCTAAAAAGTTCTGCTGGTAAAAGGCAGAGTAGGCAAGTAGTTGGTTTAGAAGGTGACACGAGCAAAGTACCAAGAGAGACAGTCTCAAAAGCTGTAATAACAGGGAATATCAGTGACTCATTGTAGAGATATTAATTTGGTAAGACAGGATCTGCAGAAGTAGCTGGAGTAGAAGAATTCCGTTTCTGATCTCATCAACCTTATTGCAGAAAAAGTCTGGAAACTCATGGGCCGTGAATGGTGAGCAGCTAATAGAAGGATGCTTTTTAGTAAGTTTAGATACAGTGTCAAAGAGAAATATGGGGTTATGTTTATTAATATTGATTAGGCAAGAGAGTAGTCTAGATACCCCTAGACAGGAAAGTGTACATACACATAGAGAGGCCTACATACTCAAGTTCAAATGCATTCATTTGAGGGAAAGAACTAACTGTTGCAAACGCTAACGTGTAGGGACTAGTTAGTCCTAGTTTCCAGAATTAGCAAGCCGAATACGTTCATCGTCCTGTAACAGTGGCTGTCCCTAGAGTTGAGCATCGTGAACTGGTTCCAAGTTAGAACCGGTTCCAAAATTTCGATTCCAGTGGACTCATTAAGACATTTTAATTTCAATTCTGCTTACCGGTTCCTAATAGAGTTTCCCTCGCGCTAGTTTCAGTTTCAGTACCAGGTCATGGCTATATCTGTCTGCACGGCTGCGCCTGTAGTCATGCGAGTTGAATGCATGCATGTCTTCCCGTCTCCGAAGCCACACACTGGTGCTCTTCTTGGACTGAACACTGCCGCACAAGGCAATACATTTTGTTTGGTTTTTTTCTTTTGTGAGAAGAGCAATAAGAGTAGACCACAGCAAGCACTCAAAACGTGGCTTCATTTTGTTTAAAGAAATGGTGGGTCGGCATAATGCAACGCCTGTGGTAAAACTTATTTCGTGCAAGGGAGGATGCACTACTAACATTGCAAAACACCTTTGCCAGCATGGTATGCAAATCAATGAGTGCACCGTGTTTGACGTGTTGCGTATTTGACGTGTCTCCCTCTCCCTCACATGCCTCATCCTCCTCAGTCAAACCTCAGCCAACATCCAGCAACTTGCCATAATTGGGTAAATGAAAATTAAGTAACGTTTGTCTTATTAGCAGCGAGACAGCAACCAAGCTATACTTAATCAAATTGTTAAAAACTGTCAAATTTGTGCAAATATTGTAATATATTTTTTTGTAGATGAACGTTCGTACAAGCTGTTCCTACTTCTCACTCGTCAACACCCACATGGGCTGCAGCTCCATCCATCCATTATCCAAACCACTTATCCTGCTCTCACGGTCGCAGGGATGCTGGAGCCTATCCCAGCAGTCATTGGGCAGCAGGCGGGGAGACACCCTGGACAAGCCGCCAGTCCATCACAGGGCGGGCTGCAGCTCTCTAAACAGTAAATTAATTGGTTTTTAGAGTGTTGCCGCGTTGTCATTTTGGTGAGTTTCAGTGTTACAGTCAGTACATTAAATGAAAAAAGAATGAACCGATTTTTATTGAATCACATCGTTTAGTAAGAGCAACCAAATTAAACTGAATGAAATTAACTTACAGCTTCCACAAACTGTATGAAGTCAATTGCAAATACGAATGACTTGTGTAAAGGTGTTTTAAATAGGTTTTTTTCCCCCCTGTGAAATAAGCATGTGACCTGTTTTGACTCCGCTCCTCAAAGAATTGGAATTGAGAATTAAGAAACCGAATCAATAAACTGAATCGGAATCAGAATCAAACCGGTACCCAACCCTAGTTGTTCCTTAATAATGCCATCTTGTTAGAAATGTGAGGTGGCACTCTCTGCGTTCAGGACAACTTCCAACTTCTTCTTCTTCGTTTGGCTTGTTCCCCGTTTCCCAGGGGTCGCCACAGCGGGTTTGATAGTTTCATTGGTACCCTGTGAGGGCACAGCACTTGACCGATCTGGTGTGGTCTTGTCAATCTGCATAATGATTTGGTAAAATATCACGTTGGATGCCCTTCCTGACACAACCACTAATCCTATGGACGGGGGCACAGGTAAAGTGCTGGATGCCATTCCAGTATTCATGGACTTGTGCCCATGCCTGTCGCCATACACTTTCTGCGTTCAGTACAACCATGGTCGCAATCTTTGTTGTTGCAGATTTTGCTGTAACAGGTCGGAAATGACAAAATAATGACAATACAAATATTTGTTCTTAACCGAGCTGTAAATCTTGGCCTGTTCAGAATCAAGCTCACTCTCTCTCTCTCTGCTTAATCCTGTCACATTTATTCCAGGTTTGCCTGATTGCAATTATTTGAGCTGACTGCAGTCATTTTGCACACTCCTTAGATTCCACAGTCATATGTTTTCACCAAAATTTTAAGGGAGTTTTACAATGCTAAAAATATTGCAACACTCAGTTTAGATTAGGTGCATTCCATCAGTTAGGTTGAGGCCACAAAAAAACCCCCCAAAAAAAACCCCTGATCTACCTGAAAACTAAGTTCCTCTGTTAGGAAAAAAAGCATGGAAAAAGGGGTTTGGCTACCTTGACCTCACTGTTATTGGGCAGGTGGTTTTGTGTCAGCTCACATAAAACCATTTTTCTTGTTTAACAAAGTAAGATGAGAGCAGAGAGGTGCCAATAGGTCACTCTGATGCTTAAACCAATGAGTCTCCTTATTCATAGTGGAGTCTGTACCCTATGGGCGCAGCAGTGAGTTAGAAAGTTCTTGGAAAAGTGGTGGAGATAATTTATAGACAGTCTCTTTTTCAGTATGTTTAAACTATGTAAGTGTATTTCTAAAATGTTCCAATATAAAATGTTACAGGAGCATCCTTGGGGGGGGGGGGGGGGGGTCAATCACACAGCAGTGGAATATTCTGACATGAAGGCTATAACAGAGCAATTTTACTCTCCAACTCTTACCTAGTGAAAATATTTATCACACAAATTGGTACTTATGTAGTTTAGGCCTACACCTACTATTGATGACTGAATATGCCTGTGACAAGTTTGGTTTTCCACTACCTTCATGGCTACTGGACTTGAGTTGCTGCCACTCATAATGTTAGAAAAATGCAGACATTTTTAAAACACATCTACAGATTCCCCATGCCAATGACTGAAACCATTGAAGCATTGAATTCTGGTTGTAGTCCGTGGATTTGTGGACCAACATGAGGCCAGTTGCCTTAGATTGTCCAGTGAGGCAGATCATTAGACAGGTCTACCAGGTCAGGCTGCCCAAGGGTGGCTAGGCCTCCTCTCCACTGGCTCTTGGATCAAATTCCAGGGATGTTTCTGCCTTTGTGAACCAAGTAAACACACAAATACAAAGAACGAGGAATGCAGAAGACTCCTTATGATGTAGGCAATAGAAACTTTCATATTAGGGATCAGTTGAAAGCACTAATATTTTACGCACATTTCCTTTTAACAAGAAAAGAAACACCCTTCACGGGGCTTCACAGTTAATCTTGTCAAACCATACATCATGATTGTAGTTTTCAGTCAGTTGGTCTTCAATATTTGATATGTCAACGTGAAAACACGTTGTTTTCATAAAGAAAATTATTTTATTTGAAAATAATGATAATACAAACACATTGAATAACACAAGGTAGGTTGTTGTTTTTAATGTCTTTTAAATACAATCACGTTTTCAGTATCTTAAAAGAAATTGTCACATTTAGATTAAATGGAATGTAATGACATTTGGAAATAAACAACTTATATCTGGCTTAAATATAAAAAAAGAAAATAAGCTGTTGTCTATTGGTATTTCTAATACCAATTAGGCTATCCATCTCATAGTGAAAAAACAACCATGTAGTCAACATTTTAGTAACTGCATTAACCATCAAAGTTTTTTCATTTTATTTCATTTACCTTTATTTAACCAGGTTAGCCCCATTGAGATTAAAATCTCTTTTACAAGAGAGACCTGGCCAAGAATGGCAGCAGTACATCAGTTTCAGCACACACACATGAAGACAACAGACTAGCTCAATGTGCAAAATAGCATAAAAATGAAGGTAAAAGGTACAAACCTGTTATCAACTGAAACATTTACAATTTCTAAAGTGAAGTCTTGTCTTGAAACAAATCTGACAGAGAAAAAACAAAACTAGGTTAAAACCTGGTTTATAGCTGCCTAAAATATGTGCTCCGGCGACTCTGATAGATACATTTTTAAAACGGTTTATTTCTGAGTCAATTTTCAGAGCGAAATAGGCCAAAAGAAAGGCGGTAGCATTACATTCGAGGTTGAGGACGCTAAGAAATCTCTCGACTTCTTGTCGACCGAGATGGCAACAGTCGGCGCTCAGCAAAAGAGGTTTTTGGAGCTGATGGTCGGAAGTCTAGTCACCGAAGCAACAAAACGTGGAAAAAGATAGAACGATCACATCTTTGGAGAACCAAGTGGCCAACCTCAAACAGTACTCCCGGATAACTGATCTGATTATCACCGGCCTAAAGACCAGGCATCAGACCTACCCAATGTTGGCCTCTGGGCACAACAATGCCTGGAGCAGGGCCGAAGACTCCCAGGCCGAGAGGGAATCACTGGACATCAGGTAGTTGGCATCCTGGATGGCGAAGGCTTTTCTGGCGACAGCAGGGACATCGGGGCTTGTCACACCCTGCCCAGCAAAAACAAAAGTGCAATGCCAGCTATAATTATCTGCTTCAACAACAGGAAGAAAAAACAGGAGCTTCTCAAACAAAGATGGGAATTAAAGGGCTCTGACGTGCACATAAATGAACACCTCACCCAGAAAAATGCGGACATTGCAAGGAGCGCATGCATACCAAACAGAGCATGATCCAGGTGACATGGACAGCAGGCTGCATAATATTCATTAAGCTGAATGGATCAACACTAGAGGCAGCTTAAGTTCTTATCGTACATGACATAAATGAACTGGACAAGTTTGATGTATGAAAGCTGGGAGAGCAATCACAACAAGGTCACAGTATGAAAACATGAAGATCAACAAGGTGACCGAACTCACGAAACACACCAATGTCAAGTTCGCATAGAAATCACTCATCCACAGAACATGAAAAACTGGACTTGAAAACTTTCAAATATACTGAATATAAATCACAAGACATGATGAGGCCACAACACAGCTGGAGATTGGGGTTTGTTTGGTGGTGTAACAGTGGCTTGTGTATGGCTGCAATGATTCTGAGGTAAGGGGCTCCTTCCGCTATGTAGCTTAGTGGCTAGAGAATCATAGTAACACTGCCATAGACTCACAAGTCAGCCTCTAAATACTTCACTCAATTAGAGACTGAGGACAATTTCCCAGCTTCCGTTCTAAAACTGGGTGGAAACAATTAGAGAGTTTAAAAACCCCCAATCCAAGTTCTTTAGGACGGCCCTTCATATTGGGGCAGGGACATGCAGAAGTCATGTGGTTGTAAACACTGTCATACCAGCAATACGTGCATTATTGGATGGCTCAGCAGCAGTCACCGAAGAAAACTCCTTTCAAGTTTGTTGCCTTTGGGGCGAAACATATTCATCGGTTAAAAAAACAAACAAAAAAACCACAATCAAATAATCGAACATTGCTCGGGACATCCATTTTCAATGTTTTAAAAAGCTCTCTCCATGTTACAAAGTAATTCACTATATCTCCAGTTTGTTTCACTATAGAGGAGGATGGCAAGAGGCATCATTTCCGGTAAGGCAATTTCCAAAGCAGTAGGTATGGGTTTGTTACTGGTCGTTCTCGCCGCCATTGTAGCAACTATCTTGCATTTAGAAGCCTTCAGACATCTATCCATCCATCCATCTATTATCCAAACCGCTTTGTCCTCTGACATTGGTATCAGAATCAGAATCATGTTTATTAGCCATGTAGGTTTGCACATACATGGAGATTGACTCCGGTTTTGTAGCTCTCTCAGTGTACTTAACGTAGAATAACGACACTACAACACAACAGTCTTCAGATATATACACATGCTTGACTTATACAGGTGAAATAAGAAGTGATGAGGTGCGGTGGTGCAGAGAATATATCAGAGATGCTGAAATAGATGTTAGCAGGTTACTTACATACATGCCTGAGGTAGATGGACATGACGGAGCGTACCAGTATATGTACAATGTACAGTATATACAAAAGCGGTTGGATTTATTTGACGGTGTTAAGCGTCCATCTGAATGACAGCCTGCGAAAAGAAACTGTTTTTATATCTGGTTGTTTTGGGGTACAGTGTTCTGTAGTGCCTGTCAGAGGGGAGGAGTTGGAACAGGTTGTGAACAGGGTGTGATGGGTCTGCAGTGATGTTGCCTGCCCGTTTCCTGAGTCTGGAGGTGTATAAAGTCCTGAATGGAGGGCAGGTTGGCACCAAAGATTTTCTCTGGAGACCTAACTGTCTGTTGTAGTCTGCCTCTGTCCTGTTTGGTGGCTGATCCAAACCAGACAGTGATGGATGTGCAGATGACAGACTGGATTATTGCAGTGTAGAACTGAATCGGCAGTTCCTGAGGCAGGTTGAACTTCTTGAGCTAGCGGAGAAAGTACATCCTGTGCTGGGCCTTTTTGATGATTGTGTCTCTGGAACAACTTACCAATACACATAAGATCTGCTCAGACCCTAGAGACTTTTACATCTTGGTTAAAGACCTACCTCTTCTCACTGGCATTCAATTCAAGTTGAGCTAGACACCGTGATTTTATTGTGGAAATATACTTTTACGCTTGTGTTTTGTTGTTTACATTTTAATTCCTTTACTTTTACATTTATTTTTATATTCATATGTGTTACTTATTTTATATTTTATTTTAAGCTTGTGCAGCACTTTGGTTCAACTGTGGTTGTTTTAAATGTGCTATATAAATAAACTTGACTTGACTTGACTATGTTGGATGCCCACCTTACGTAGGTGGTAGGTGGAGGTCTCGGATTGTCTGGTATCACGAGACTGACACTGCCAGAGTTCAAGGTCTCATTCCCATTTTTGCCACAGAAAATTGAAATGGTTGGTCAAGGTGGCTTTACTGTGCTGTGGAAGAAAGTCCGTTGAAGGGCAGACACTTGTATACAATAGTACAGCGCACCAAACATTTGCTGAATTTTTAGTGGTCAACTAAGCCTCAATATGCCAAAGATCCCAGATGTTAGCATCCCAATCTGCTCAGCAGACCGACTGTGGCTCTCTCCGCATCCCCACACTAGTGCTCGGCAATATGGAAAATGTTAGCATGATAATCATAAGGGGATTTTACACAATAGCTGAGGGTCATCACATTGAACTGTCTGCTAATTTGAAGTATAAAATCAAACCAACGCGGTGTCCGGGTAGCGTGGCGGTCTATTCCATTGCCTACCAACACGGGGATCGACAGTTCGAATCCCCGCGTTACCTTCGGCTTGGTCGGGCGCCCCTACAGACAAAATTGGCCATGTTTATGGGTGGAAAGCCAGATGTGGGTATGTGTCCTGGTCACTGCACTAGCCCCTCTGGTTGATCCTGTTTGGGGGGGACTAGGGGGAATAGCATGATCCTCCCACGCGCTATATCCCCCTGGTGAAACCCCTCACTGTCAGGTGAAAAGAAGGGGCTGGCGACTCCACACTTATCGGAGGAGGCATGTGGTAGTCTGCAGCCCTCCCTGGATCGGCAGAGGGGGTGGGGCAACGACCGGGACGGCTCGAAATAATTGGGGTAATTGGCTGGATACAACTGGGGAGAAAAAGGGGGGAAATCCACAAAATATATAAATAAAATAAAATCAAACCGACACTAGTTTTCAAATAATACGCCCTCCCTATATTTCAGTCAGTATTTATTTTAGGAAATAAATTCTCACTATCATTCGTTTAGACAACAGAACTGGGTGTCACAATATGATGGTATCTGAATTTCATCCTGAAATACCCCTTAAAGAGGATTAATGATGATATTGAATTACTGCACGGCTCTACCCCACACACGTCACTTCGTTGGAGAATGCCTTATAAGTTCTTACTACTGCCCCTTAGTGCAGTGGGTAGGTATGTACCATAGCACTACCCTTGGAAATGACAGACTGCTGTTGTGGTTGTGCCTGTTTTGTCCTCTCAGAAGTGGAGCCATATCAGCCCCCCCCCCCCCCCCGCTTATCTCTGTTCAGCGTCAGATGTGTCGGGTAACATTTCAAGTGATCTCACGGGGTGTTACTTCCTCCATCTTTGCTCTCCGGACAAAACCAGGGGAGCCGAGATGGTACGATTGTGTTTTTCGGGGGTGGGGATAGGGGTGTTAGGAATTCCTTTTGTCCCGAGACTGGCTGTTGTGTCAGGCGAGTTGAGAGAGAATGAGGGGACGGTGAAGAGGAAAGTGTTTTCCCGTAAGGAACAGAAAACAGACAGGTTTTGAATGCACCGTTTGCTTGATGTTGCCGCTAAGGCTTTGTCTAACAGATAAATGTGGGAGGATGATTTGGCTATACAAGCTGTACAGGTAGACTGGCTAAAAAGCCTCTTTTTGTTTCCCTTTTTGTCTGCTCTGCTTTGACTTGTGCCCTAGAGGACTCAATGTTCTGCAGCATTACTCAGACTCTGCCACCACCTTTCAGCAAACTAAATGTAGGCAAACGATTAGGGTCAGGACCGGTTTCATGAGCAATTCTTTTCCACCGTATGAGCTTACTTGATTCTTTTTTCTTTTCTTTTTTTTAACTCTTGGTATTGTTCAGAGACGGGTTGCGTTGTCCCAGTACACATTTCACTTGTCATAATGCCAGCGTCCGTGTAGTAGTTGTTGGGATATGGGACAGGGAACGGGAAATGAGAATTTAGGGCTGTTTAGAGTTTGTGATTAAAGACTTGAAGCATCTCAGCCCACTGGTGGTTTTGGGGTATGACTGCAGGCCAATCGGCAGTACAGCAAGCGGGCTATTACAAGCAGCAAAAAAAAAGAAAAAGAAAAAGCGAGAATGTCCATACAGAAAACAAGCCAGACGTTGGGCGGAAGACAATTGTACACAATGTACAATTGTGGGCTTCTTGCACATCAGCCCCCTTGTCACCCTGGACAAGTTGAGCTGAGACTACCTATGGTGGTGGTGTACAAACAGCAGGGCTAGCCCGCATGGGCCAACAAAAAGGTGATGGTACCCGCTGAAAAAAAGGCATCGCTGTCTTAGGGGCGTTTAAAATGGTCTTGCAGAAGAACGTGCAGATGCATTAATGTGCAGCATTTCTGGCCTCAGGAGAAGCCTAAAAAGAAGAGACGTGTTGGCAATTGTTCGAACTGAGGTTGAAATGCAGTAATATCTCCAGATACTTTCACACAACTGTGGGCACACAGGTATTTTAGACAGGCTCATGATTTTCATTGAATCCCCGATGACACACACAACACACACAGATGAAGAAAGAGAGGGATCACTGAGCAGTGTGGTCCTTTTGTTAGAAATAATCATAGGATATTCTGGTAATCACAGTCTCCAGGATGTCATCATTTCCTTCCATGCTCCTACTGGTTATTCATCAGAACAGCGTTGTAGCTGTAGTTTTTGTCGTCGTATCCCCCTTTCACACTTTATAATCACAGCCCAAATTTTCTGACACTGCTAGAACTTCATCGGAGCCTACAAACAGCCCTCTGTTGGCTGTCTTTAAGTCTATCACACTGAACCACCCAACAGCCGACCGCCGCTCAACGATTTCCCTACATCTGAACTTTTTTCCAAGACGACCTTACGAGAGACGGAGAGTCCTGTCCCCATACTCTCTCCTTTCTATTCACAAGCAGGAACCAGTTTATTAGAGGGTCTCACCTTTAAATGCAATTTGTGTGTTTTCTTCTGCCATTGGCCACAGGCCCTTCCTGCTTTCTGCTACAGCTCTCCAGGCAGCTCCCACCTTCTCCTCCAGGAGGATTTACAACCCCCAAACAAGCTGTAATTATCCGCAGGAAGCTCTGACTGCTCTTTAATAAAATGTTGTGAGCCAGTCCCCCGACCAGGCCTGTCTCCTGGGAAGCCTCCTCAGCCTGGATGAAGAGAGGGGATGAATGTGGTCTGGTAGCACTTTGATGTCTTGTCAGCAGCACGGCATAAAACTACGGCTCATTAGACATAACATACATCTGGCGCCCACCTACCCCCCCCCCCAAATTCTGCTTGCACTTGCCCATGCATGGGCCCTGATATCAGAAAATGACGTTACGCTAACCTGCACATGTTAGGGGTTTGCGATACCACGACCTTAGACAGTGATAATGTACACAATGATCAAAACTTCTCCACAATTTGCCTCACAGAGAAATCGGAAGTGTTGCGCCTCATTGCTGCTGTATATTTTATCATAATAGTCGTGCTGACAACATTCATACGCACCGCTTCCATGCAGCTTTCTCACCTCATCTTTTGGCAACGTGCAGGCCTAACTCAAGTCACACTCCGTTTTACTAGCCCTTCCCACATTGCTCAAAGCACACTCATTTACAGCCCTGCTGACTCAACATCATGGGGTTTTTTTTTTCACAGTCTGTGGCTTATTTGTACCTCCAGCCCTGCCGTGACCAGCACTTTATGTGGCTGCGAACTTGCTTGTAAATAACGCTACACTATTCAAAATCCAATTCTGACGCGGTGATCTCACAGTATACGGTCCAAAACACAACCCGCTGTGGTCTGAAGTGTGCAGGTGCCCGATTTCCAAAACCAAAACACGTTTAAAGGGTTGTTGATTGTCTCGCGGAGCACACACGATGGTAAAACCGATGCGGGTTTCAGAGAATCCTTTGAGATTCTTTAGTTTATGCTAACTGTGACGGCTAACCTTAGCATAACTTTATGCTAACTGTGATTGTATACTTCAAGATAGCTGGCTGGTGTGTACAGTCTCAAAATTGTTTAATTTAAGTACTTCACAGAATTTCACGCTTGAATAGTTTACCTTTTGATACTTGCATAGATTTGAGGGATTGTGTTTTGTTTTGTTTTAAACTCTGATTGCGTGGGCGTGCTAATTAATCGGCAATGTTTAACTCGCTGGATGTTTAACAAAGTTGCACTCAGGTGTTTAACCTTTAGAAACTGATGTGGTTTTCATTAATAAATGTTTGGGGAAAGTACTTTGCCCTCAGTGGTCTTTCAATTAGACCTATTTTCAATTGTATTACAAATAGTGGAATTTGATTAATTGTGTTTGTAATCTTATATATTTTCTTACATTTTCCTAAATATTTCCTGTATTTTCTTAAAATGGTGCAAATACATGTATCAGCTTGGATGCACTGTTCATTCACTTTCAAAATTACATTTGAAAAGCGACATGGAAAAAATAATTGTTTCATATCGTGTATTGTGATATTGCCTAAAAAAAAAAAAATCATGACATTTTTGCCGTATCACCAAGCCCTGTTTATATGTTGACATCCTGAAGGGACCATACCCCGCAGACAGGCGGGCCCATTTGTCGGGTCACTTTTCCATGTGATCTGCTGCTGTCCCACTCCATGTGTCAGAACATGAGGCAACCATCAATGCACTCGGTGACCACAGCCGGTTTGATGAAAAGCACTTCCTGAACAACACATTTCAGCGGACCAGACTCGGCTGTGGCCAGCTCTCATGTCCAATGTCTGGGCTCCCTCTGTGGGCTGCTGGGAGGTGAAGAGATTAGCCATTGGGATAAATGATGGTCAGTCATGCACAGAGTTGTGAATGGAGAGGCTGAATGGTCCTCTTTGTTGTGCTGAGGGCAGAATGGGCACAGTCGGGATGAATCAGCCTGGGACACAGACTGTTGGATGAACACAGCAGAACCATGGGAGCAGACACGGCTGACTGACTGTCTATTTGACTGACTGGATGACTGACTGGGTGACTGACTGACTGGCTGGCTGGCTGGCAGGCTGGCCGACTGAGTAACTGTAACAGAACATACTTTGTCTTTAGGAAGTGACACAATAGTTTTTTTTCCTCCCTCTGTGTCCTTCATGAAGTTGTTTTTCTGTGCTTTACATGCCTGTCTGTCTGAGGAAATTGTATTAACTGGCCACTGGAATGCTTTGGGAAAGAGAAGGGGAGGGCAGACAAATAGGGCAGTGGGACGAGTGGAGCGAAGGAAACTTATGACATTTTTGCCACTAAAGAGTAGGGAGCAATTTCGATTTTCTTATTAAACTTCATTTACTACTTAATAAACCTGTGCCCCAGTTGAAGCCCCATGGGCAGTAGCTGGGCCTTTAGGGGCCAGGATAATAAGGTGACCTGAAGAGCAGGAGGTGGGTCAGTGTTATGATGTTGTGTATGACTATATTGGAACTGCCAGTGATTTGACCTGTTTGCCTTCCGCTCTTACAAAATCCCCTGACGGTGGGATTTCAAGTATAATTTATTGAATAACAAGTTTCCAAAAGTCAGACTGGTTTAATCATTTGTAAGCCGTTTTAAAGACCAAGGCTGTCTCTCGCACCTTTTTCTATCCGATAGGTGCAATATAGTAAACTTTGCAGGGGCAGCCGGGATGTGTTGCAGAATACAGTGTAGTACTACACCATAAGCTCCGTCAACCACAACATTAACTGCAAAAAATTCTTGCTTTGATCAGAAATATTCAGTCAGAACAATGTTAACCTCAAGCTTCAGTTTTTCATCTGAGGTTGGAGTGGAGCCAGATGTCCCCACAAGTTGTTCATTTGCAACTGACGGGGGCAAGAAAAGCTAGTTTATACCTTAAAAAACTTATGGCGTCTCAAACAGTTAAACTCGTCTACTTTCACCATGTTATCAGGCATTACAAACAAGTTTACCACCCAAAAATGTGATGTTAAGGTTTGGCATTCCTTACATTACCTATACCTTGTTACTTCTGCGCACTTTAGGCAGCTTCATTCATAAAACGGGATTAATGTCATAGCAAAAGAGCATTATATGGGCATCCGGGTAGTGTGGCGGTCTAGTCCGTTGCCTACCAACACGAGGATCTTCAATTCGAATCCCCGTGTTGCCTCCGGCTTGGTTGGGCGTACCTGCAGACAGAATTGGCCATGTCTGCGGGTGAGAAGCCGGATGTGGGTATACGTCCTGGTCGCTGCACTAGGTCCTCCTCCTCTGGTCGGTCGGGGCGCCTGTTCGGGGGGGAGGGGGAACTGGAGGGGAATAGCGTGATCCTCCCACATGCTACGTCCCCCTGGCGAAACTCCTCACTGTCAGGAGAAAAGAAGTGGTTGGCGACTCCACATGTATGGGAGAAGGCATGCGGTAGTCTGCAGCCCTCCCCTGATCGGCAGAGGGGGTGGAGTAGCGACCGGGACGGCTCGGAAGAGTGGGGTAATTGGCCAAGTACAGTTGGGGAGAAAAAAACCCCAAAAAAGGGCATCATATTCTGATTCACCAAATGTCTAACTGCCTTTAAGTGGATGGAGATGAGATGGATGGTGGATGGAGTTGGCAGCGTTTGAGATGTAGAAACAATGTTAACTCGCATGCCCAAAGCTGTATTTACATGCAGGTAAATAATCTGACAGCAGTCTGACTGATGGCTTGATCAGAGAGACTGACCTTCCTATGAACACCTGAACCGGAAGAGATTTATCAGATTGAAAATTCTATCCATTCACGGGGTGGTGTCACACTTCTTGATGGTTTGTTAACTAGCCATACAGTTGGGCCTGACTTTTCTTAGTCAGTATGGTTGTGTACTTTTTTTGCGCATGATGACTTGCGTCACGCTGTCGACAAGCAACGACAAACACGCCAGGTTGTGGTAATAACTGGCCAGTGGACGGGACAAACTGTATGCCCCAAACTTTGAAAGACTAGCGTAGTTGAGCGTACTACTGTAGCCGGTTTCTGTGTTGATTAGATGGAGGAGGTACAGGCACGCTTCCTCGCAAAACAAATTACGATATACAATGGTGGATCTGACACAACATCTCTCTGATTTTAATCTCATTTGATATCAGTGTGTCTACTTCTGTGCTATTTACAGGACTTGTTGTGGTAACTTGAGGCTAAATGCCACTCTTCCCATGCACAGAGGTTATGGTCGGACTACACATATATATTATCCATCATTATCCAAACCGCTTATCCTGCTCTCAGGGTTGTGGGGATGCTGGATCTTATCCCAGCAGTCATTGGGCGGCAGGTGTGGAAGACACCCGGGACAGTCCATCTCAGGGCTGACACACACACACACATTCACACCTAGAGACAATTTAGTATGGCCGATTCACCTGACCTACATGTCTTTGGACTGTGGGAGGAAACTGGAGCACCCGGAGGAAACCCACGCAGACACGGGGAGAACATGCAAACTCCACACAGAGGACGACCCGGGACGACCCCCAAGGTTGGAGCACCCTGGGGCTCGAACCCAGGACCTTCTTGCTGTGAGTCGACCATGCTAACCACTGTAATTTGAGATATTGGGCTATACAAATAAGTTTGATGACTTAACATATAAGTGGATACTTTAAACAGATCACCGGGTTTGGTGTAGCTCATTTGGAATCTACAATCTGATATAATTCCTTTGGATAGATGAAAACCTCTTCACTTCATTAAGACACAGTTAATGATAGGGGTCTCAGGTTTCCATGTCGAACACAAAACCAGCTGATTTCACTACTTAGCACTCTCTCATCTGTAGTAGAGGAGGGGAGCCAGTCACTGGTGTACCGTCTGGTTGGGGTGACAAACTGCAAACTCAAGTCCGTCAAAGACCAAACATTTGATATCTCTGGACTAGAGCGACTCTTTGGGAAACAGTTCCCTCTGGCTCCACCCTCCACCTATAAAGCCCCTTTCAGCAGCTGGAGTCGTTAAGCGGCCATTTTATGAAAGACGAGAAAGGAGGGGAGAGGAGGGGTGAAGAGCGGGAAGGGGAGGAGAATGAGGGAGTAGGTGAGTGAGGTCAAGTTGTGAGTATTTGTGCTCTGCTCCTCTGAGGAGGCGCTTGTTATGTCTATGGAGACGGTGGCTCCCCCCCACCCACCCACCATCCCCCCCTTTTACCACACTCTGTCCCTCAAAACATATCCATCCCTCTGAACCGCCGCTGGTATGCCCAAACTCTTTTCAACAAACAGCGGACCCTATGACAGTCACAGTCTGGTTGGCCGCCGTGTAAGGAGTCTCTTAAGAAAGACTTTTTTAACTAGATCAGTTTCCCCCCTAATCAATTAAGCGTGGAAGCATTTGTCGGCCGGACATAAGAGACCACAGGTCATGCTCTGGTTGTCTTAGCGTGAGAACTGTGAAGCTGTGTCCACTGGAAAAGACGAGCCTGGACTCTTGTTTATTTCTTTACGGTACTCAGTACTTCCCTAGACTATCTACTACTTCAGTAGAGCCTCAGGGTGCTTTCACACTAGGGACCCGGGCCCGGATCTGAGTTTGTTTTTTCTTTTGGGGGGGGTGGGGGGGATTTTTTTTTGCCCCTTTTTCTCACCAATTGTACTTGGCCAATTACCCCACTCTTCCGAGCCGTCCTGGTTACTGCTCCACCCCCTCTGCTGAGCCGAGGAGGGCTGCAGACTACCACATGCCGCCTCCGATACATGAGAAGTTGCCAGCTGCTTCTTTTCACCTGACAGTGTGGAGTTTCCCCAGGGGAACGTAGCGCGTGGGAGGATCACGCTCTTCCCCCAAGTCGTCCCGCCCCCCCCGACCAGATGAGGTGCTAGTGCAGCGACCAGGACACATACCCACATTCAGCTTCCCACCTGCAGACACGGCCGGTTGTGTCTGTAGGGACGCCCGACCAAGCCGGGGGGCAACACAGGGATTCGAACCGTCGATCCCCATGTTGGTAGGCAACAGAATAGACCACCACGCCACTCGGACGCCCAAAGTCCAGTTAGTTTGAGTCTTGTGAACACTGTGTACCGTACCCGGGCACAGTTTGATTATCTGTACCCAGGTCCACTTGAAAAGGTGGTCTCGAGTACGTTTCATGTGTACTTGAGTACAGTTCATGTGGTTCATGTGTACTCGAGTACAGTTCATGTGGTTCATGTGTACTCGAGTACGGTTCATTTAGTTCATGTGTACTCGAGTACAGTTCATGTAGTTCATGTGAACTCGAGTACAGTTCATGTAGTTCATGTGTACTCGAGTACGGTTCATGTAGTTCATGTGTACTTGAGTACGGTTCATGTGTACTCGAGTACAGCTCATGTGGTTCACGTGTACTCGAGTACGGTTCATGTGTACTCGAGTACAGCTCATGTGGTTCATGTGTACTCGAGTACGGTTCATGTGGTTCATGTGTACTCGAGTACGGTTCATGTAGTTCATGTGTACTCGAGTACGGTTCATGTAGTTCATGTGTACTTGAGTACGGTTCAGGTGGTTCATGTGTACTCGAGTATGGTTCATGTAGTTCATGTGTACTCGAGTACGGTTCATGTAGTTCATGTGTACTCGAGTACGGTTCATGTAGTTCATGTGTACTCGAGTACGGTTCATGTGGTTCATGTGTACTCGAGTACGGTTCATGTGGTTCATGTGTACTCGAGTACGGTTCATGTGGTTCATGTGTACTCGAGTACGGTTCATGTGGTTCATGTGTACTCGAGTACGGTTCATGTGGTTCATGTGTACTTGAGTACGGTTCATGTGGTTCATGTGTACTCGAGTACGGTTCATGTAGTTCATGTGTACTCGAGTATGGTTCATGTAGTTAATGTGTACTCGAGTACGGTTCATGTGGTTCATGTGTACTCGAGTACAGTTCATGTGGTTCATGTGTACTCGAGTACGGTTCATGTAGTTCATGTGTACTCGAGTACGGTTCATGTAGTTCATGTGTACTCGAGTATGGTTCATGTAGTTCATGTGTATTCGAGTATGGTTCATGTAGTTCATGTGTACTCGAGTACGGTTCATGTAGTTCATGTGCACTCAAGTACGGTTCATGTGGTTCATGTGTACTCGAGTATGGTTCACATCAGGTGTGAAAACAGCTGTACCAAAACACGGAAGTGGGCTGCTCTGCTACAGAGGCATTTCTCAACGCCGTCTGTCTACTCCGAAACCTGCGTACGTATCATGCGGGTACGAAGCAGTCGTACTTCATGTGAAAACACCCTGGACATGTAAAACAAATCCTGTAATGGAACCCGAAGAGGGCGGTCAACAAAAAAAAGCAATTAAATTCAACTTTCTAACATGCATGAACAAACATGTTTTGGCTCTTTACCAAGTTGCAAAGTTGCATGATTCTAAAAAAGGCATTGTCATTTAAAAAAAAAACCCAAATTGAATCATATTCACAAATTGTTACCATCGCAGAATATTTCATGTTTTTACATCATGGCATTTTTTATTCATGTTTTCCCCTTCTGCAGAGAGTAGTATAGGTGGTAGTAACCCGTGCTCTTATCTCGCTCCCCATTCATTCACCAGACTTTTCTTTTGGTGTATGCCCACAAGTGCAGGGTGACGCTACTGAAAGAAAAACATATTTGTTAGGAGGAGAATTTTTTTATTATTATTTATTTATTTTGTGAATTTCTGGAGCTTGGTGTTGAATTAGGTTCAGATAAAGGCAGTAGCAGGAACGGAAACCTCGTTCTCCTTCTGAAGTGGACAGGTAATGTGTTTTGGAACGAGAGCCTTCAGATCGTTATCTGTGTTGTGTCTAGACGCGTGCCGCTTCCCCTGCTTTCATTTCGCTGCGCTCATCGGCGCTGGCTATCGACAGAGGGAGCGGTAGGAGTAACTACAGCCTGTGCTGTTGTGGCTGCTGCCCGGGGCTGTCTTTCAGCAACTCGCTCTGTGTGGCGGAGCCGGTTCCTGTCAACCCGCCGTCCCTGTGTGCGTGTGTGTGTGTGTGTGTGTCTTTGTGCATGTATCGTTTGTTCTTGGGATAAGAATGGGGGCCGGGGGCATCCGGGTAGCGTGGCAGTCTATTCTGTTGCCTACCAACACAGGGCTCGCCGGTTCGAATCCCCGTGGTACCTCCGGGCTTGGTCGAGCGCCCCTACAGACACAATCCGCCGTGTCTGCGGGTGGGAAGAGAGATGTGGGTATGTGTCCTGGTCGCTGCGCTAGCGCCTCCTCTGGTCGGTCGGGGCACCTGGTCGAGGGGGGTGGGACTGGGGGGAATAGCGTGATCCTCCCACGCGCTACGTCCCCCTGGCGAAACTCCTTGCTGTCAGGTGAAAAGCAGCGGCTGGAGACTCCACATGTATGGGAGGAGGCGTGTGGTAGTCTGCAGCCCTCCCCGGATCGGCAGGGGGGGTGGAGCAGCGACCGGGGCGGCTCGGAAGAGCTGGGGGGTAGTCTGCAGCCCTCCCCGGATCGGCAGAGGGGGTGGAGCAGCGACCGGGGCGGCTCGGAAGAGCTGGGGGAAATCCCCCCCCCTCCAAAAAAAAGAATGGAAGACGGAGGACTGAACTCCTTCACTTTATCTACAATTCAGGACAAGAGAGAAAAAAAACAAAAACAGAATTTGTCCGCTGGCTTTAGTTTGTGTTTAGTTTGTGGCAGATGTTGAGACTCCAAACTTCTAACAAGTTTATAAGCTGACTGAACCCGTAAGAAAAGAAAATCCTGCCAACACATGGTCGGTTACATTCTATAGGAAACAAATTGATCACCGTGCCGAGCTTGCGGCTCATCCCAGCTGCTTTGTTTCTCCCTTGAAGCCAGTGCCCGTCATCCTGTCACGGGCTCGCAGGACCGTTTCCTGGATGCCGTGTGTCAGCCAGATGACCTATTGCAAACAACAAGGACTCGAAGTGAGTCATCACGGCTAGCGGCATCTATTTCATAACAGTCTCACAGAAAACAACTGGTTCAGAAAACGCTACCCCAAAGTCGGCAGTTACAGTCAGTAAAAAAGGTTTAGTGGTTTGTACCGACAGAAAGGCCTGCTGGCAGTGGCCTCTGCCTATGTGTACAGGGTAGTCAGAATCTTTGTATACAGGGTGGTCAGAGTCTTTGTATACAGGGTGGTCAGAGTCTTTGTATACAGGGTAGTCAGGTTCTTTGTATACAGGGTGGTCAGAGTCTTTGTATACAGGGTAGTCAGATTCTTTGTATACAGGGTAGTCAGAATCTTTGTGTACAGGGTAGTCAGATTCTTTGTGTACAGGGTAGTCAGGTTCTTTGTATACAGGGTAGTCAGAATCTTTGTGTACAGGGTAGTCAGATTCTTTGTGTACAGGGTAGTCAGATTCTTTGTGTACAGGGTAGTCAGATTCTTTGTGTACAGGGTAGTCAGAATCTTTGTGTACAGGGTAGTCAGAATCTTTGTATACAGGGTAGTCAGAATCTTTGTGTACAAGGTAGTCAGAATCTTTGTGTACAGGGTAGTCAGATTCTTTGTGTACAGGGTAGTCAGATTCTTTGTGTACAGGGTAGTCAGAATCTGTGTACAGGGTAGTCAGAATCTTTGTGTACAGGGTAGTCAGAATCTTTGTGTACAGGGTAGTCAGGTTCTTTGTATACAGGGTAGTCAGATTCTTTGTGTACAGGGTAGTCAGATTCTTTGTGTACAGGGTAGTCAGAATCTTTGTATACAGGGTAGTCAGAATCTTTGTGTACAGGGTAGTCAGAATCTTTGTGTACAGGGTAGTCAGATTCTTTGTGTACAGGGTAGTCAGATTCTTTGTGTACAGGGTAGTCAGATTCTTTGTGTACAGGGTAGTCAGAATCTTTGTGTACAGGGTAGTCAGAATCTTTGTATACAGGGTAGTCAGAATCTTTGTGTACAAGGTAGTCAGAATCTTTGTGTACAGGGTAGTCAAATTCTTTGTGTACAGGGTAGTCAGATTCTTTGTGTACAGGGTAGTCAGAATCTGTGTACAGGGTAGTCAGAATCTTTGTGTACAGGGTAGTCAGAATCTTTGTGTACAGGGTAGTCAGGTTCTTTGTATACAGGGTAGTCAGATTCTTTGTGTACAGGGTAGTCAGATTCTTTGTGTACAGGGTAGTCAGAATCTTTGTATACAGGGTAGTCAGAATCTTTGTGTACAGGGTAGTCAGAATCTTTGTGTACAGGGTAGTCAGAATCTTTGTGTACAGGGTAGTCAGAATCTTTGTGTACAGGGTAGTCAGATTCTTTGTGTACAGGGTAGACAGAATCTTTGTGTACAGGGTAGTCAGGTTCTTTGTATACAGGGTAGTCAGGTTCTTTGTAAACAGGGTAGTCAGAATCTTTGTGTACAGGGTAGTCAGATTCTTTGTATACAGGGTAGTCAGAATCTTTGTGTACAGGGTAGTCAGAATCTTTGTGTACAGGGTAGTCAGATTCTTTGTGTACAGGGTAGTCAGAATCTGCAGGTACATTGCGGTGTGAGAAACATAGGTCTTTTTTCTGTTGATTTGGTCTTTCCCTTTGATGGTTATATCTAGTCATAAATTCAGAAATAAATAGTTAAAATTGGGTGCTGTGCTAGTGCAGAAACAATTAGTCAATCAATCACTTAATTGAGCAATAGAAATTTATAATTTTCCGACAGAACAACTTTGAGACGTCACTTTGAGCTCTGGAAACTTGTGGTTTACATTTGTCTTTATTCTTTTTCTTTTTTCTTTTGATTTTTTTTCCTCTCCCTTTTTCTCCCCAATTGTATCCTGCCAATTATCCCACTTTTCCCGAGCCGTCCCGGTCTCTGCTCCACCCCCTCTGCCAATCTGGGGAAGGCTGCAGACTACCGCATGCCTCCTCCGATACATGTGGAGTCGCCAGCTGCTTTTCACCTGACAGTGAGGAGTTTCACCAGGGGGACGTAGCATGTGGGAGTATCACGCTATTCCCCCCCAGTTTCCCCTCCCCCCTGAACGGGTGCCCCGACCGACCAGAGGAGGCGCTAGTGCAGCGACCAGGACACATACCCACATCCGGCTTCTCACCCGCAGACACGGCCAATTGTGTCTGTAGGGACGCCCGACCAAGCCGGAGGCAACATAGAGATTCGAACCGTTGAGCCCTGTGTTGGTAGGCAATGGAATAGGCCGCCACGCTACCCGGACACCCCATTTGTCATTATCCTTGACATTTTAAAATAAATGATAGATCAATCGATAATGAAAATAATCACTAGTGGCAGCCCTAGATTATACAAATGGTGGAACGGCTGTGTAATGGGATTTCAGTGCAAACCATTTATCTACAATATCC
Source organism: Lampris incognitus (assembly GCF_029633865.1). NCBI lineage: Eukaryota > Metazoa > Chordata > Actinopteri > Lampriformes > Lampridae > Lampris > Lampris incognitus. The sequence goes on from NC_079214.1 coordinate 61,691,771, forward strand.
TGGATTTGAGTAGAAACTTGGACCTTTTGTTGTCCTTCACCCCCTCTCTGACCTATAGTTTCCCCTTCAGCTGTCAACACTTTGAATGAATAAGAAATACATTGGTGAGTTGGATGCCCACCCTCCTGTTTTTGAAAAGGAAACGACAATATAATGCAATTTCTAGTCCCCTTGCTAGCTTGGAATTCTGCAGCAAGTAGCTATACAAACACTTATCTGAAGTTCTGATTTCCTTTGTTTCAGTCTTGGCTCGTTTGCCGTTCTTTTAAGTGTACCACCATCTCGGCCAGATATGCAAGCCATCAGCAGCTCACTTTGTATAACCGGAGAAAAGGATCCGTTCATTTTCACCGTGGTTGTTTTGTTCTGTGTTTCAGTGTGGTAAAAGTTCCCTCACCTGGAATGTTAAGGTGACATTACCCACCTGCAGTCAATCACATACTGGCATGTCCTGCCTATTTCTGCAGGATTCTTGATGCTGCAGCTGTCAATTAGCCATATCCTCAGCCGCAACGTGACTCTGTTTCTGAATGTAGAATTGTAGTCATGTTAAAGGTATGCAACGCTTCCTTGTAAACAACTCGGTTTTGTTTACATTCCGCTTCTCACCAAAACACATTGTGTTTGTGTGTCCTTGAGGCCTTGCAAACATGCTGAATGCATTTCCTACCTCATAAAACATTTGCAAAGCCTTTTCTGGAACGTTCGGGAAGCTACATTGTTTACATGGGCTCGTGATCTTCTTTTATTTTTATTTGCAGATGTGGTACATTTACCGCCACCAACTTTTGAATTGCCTCACTAATATTTATGTGATTTCCTTATTTGTCCGTTGTTTTCTCCGTTCTACATTGTAATCAGGCTTAAATTTCTTGGCTTTCGTTGCAGATGCTTTGCTTTCTCTAGCGACACATTGTTGGGCGTTGTGCTTTATGTCTGCAGAAATGCTCAATATGTGACCCTTCTCTGCTTGTGGTGTGCATACACATCCTTGTGCTGATGCTGGAAGAACATGGGACACAAACAATACAGGAACTGACTTTTCTTACTGTGCTGTATAGTGCCACTAGTGGTGAAAAAAAAATCCAAATCCATTGGACACTCTCTGTATCTGCAGTCAGCCTTACATAGAACACCATAGTAAATTAAATAGGATAAATATAGACTATAGAATACAAACAAAATAAGTTGTTTCTAACAAAGATTTTTTTTTTATAACTTGTACAAATATGACGCCATGACTGCTGGGATAGGCTCCAGCATCCCTGCGACCCTGTGTAGTATAAGCGGTTGGATAATGGATGGATGGATGGACAGCGGAACACTAGATAGCTCAAAAAATATTTCTTAAAAGATGCCAACACTGGTCTGGGTTGTTGACTGTGAATTGGATGCCGTAAGTATGACAGTGCTGTTAAGAAGCTGCAGCAGAGACAGTGTACAGTGGAGACAATGCACTACAATTTAGAATAGGCCAAATGCTAAAGATGGTGGCACTGATGACATAAGACCGTGTGAAGTCATGCTGTCAGCAAAACTGGCCAATTAAAGCGCCTTCGTCTTCATATTGTAAAGAAAATCTGCCAATCACATGTTCGGATTCATGCAGGTCCTCTACTTTTATTCACACCAGATCACAAGCAAATTTCAGTGATTCCTGAGGAGGTGAAAAGCGTGTGCGTGCAATCATAGGTAAAATGCAAAAAATATAAATTTTTCTTTGAAAACAGTATCCTTTGGAACAAACTTTAACACTCCATTTTCTGTGCGATTTATTAGTGTTCCTAAACGTGAAATGCAAATGATAATATATGTCTCAGAACCGAAGCTATAGATGATTCTCATTGAAAAAATTGGGGTTTAGTCTTGCTGGTCAAGAACTTACTACCCTGCAGCATTTCCAAAATGGTGCCCGGGTGAGACGGCTTCTCTAGAGAGGCTTTAGCTGCGGCCCGGTGGGCAGGCCTGTCCCCTTCCTGTGAACTGACAGGCTGTTACCAGGGAGACAAACAGAATGTGCTGGCTCAGGTGAGTTCCCACACTCCCTGGAGATTCAGGGAGCAGATAAAGAGATGCAGGGAGCGGTGACGGCAGGGATAATGAGGGCCAGCGAGAATCATGTGCAGCCGAAAACTCCACACAAACCAATCTGTCTAATGGCCCCTCTCAGAGACAGCAGGTACCTTGCACTAATCTCCATCAATACCAGACCCAGTCATTGCGTAAGGAAATGGCCGTTCACATGAGTAGACACTGACTGTGCTACCTCCTCTTAAGACAAAATGGTTAAATAGTGATGGCTGATTGTCTGCTTAGGTGGCTGTTTACAGTAGACTAACTTATCTACTACAGTCATAATGTAAAAGCATCTCACCAGTGGTCATTTATTATTGCACTGGAATGTTAAGTCAGGTCAAATTTATTTATAGAGCACATTTGTAACAGCAACCCACGCTGACCAAAGTGCTGTACAGACCAGAGCAGCTAGCTAAACACATATAAATACAAGAAACACCGACACAGACAACAAGGGACATAGTTCGTAGGCACAAATAAACAACACATGGACATAGGTACAAGCCAGAGATCAGCCACATCAGGAAGACTCAAACGCTAGAGAATAAATGTAAGTTTTGAGCCAAGACTTTTAAGAGTCGATGGAGGAGGCAAATCTTATAGGGAGGGGGAATGCTGTTCCACAGTCTAGGGGCTGCAACCGCAAAGATGCGGTCACCCCTGAGCTTAAGTTTAGATTTGGGGACAGCCAGGAATCCCAAGTCACCCGACCTGAGAGAACTAGAGATGGAATAGAGGGTTAAAAAGTATGTGATATAAAAGGAGGCCAACCTGTTAAGGGCTTTATAAATAAACAGGAGAACCTTAAAATCAATTCTGAACTGCACAAGCAGCCAGTGGAGAGAGGCCAGTATAGGGGGTAATATGGTCTCTCTTCCGGGTGCCTGTCAGGAGCCTGGCTGTGGCGTTCTGGGCCAGTTGCAGGTGGGACTGGGACGGCTGACTAATCCCAATATACATGGAGTTGCAGTAGTCCAAGCAGGAGGATATCAAAGTGTGGATTACTTTCCTGAGCTCTTTAAAAGAGAGAAGTGGCTTGATTTTAGCAATAGTACGAAGCTGGAAAAAAACTGCCTTTCACTACTGCATTAACTTGCTTGTCAAATTTGAAGGCGGAATCAAATATCACACCAAGGTTTTTGAGATAATGTTTAACAAGAGTGGACAGGTTACCAAGACTGTTGGTAAACACTTTAACAGCGTTACGGGAGTGAAATAGGACAAGTTCAGATTTGCCTTCATTCAGCTTTAGGAAGTTTTTTGCCATCCAGCACTTTATGTCCTCAGTGCAGTTCAAGAGGCTGGCTAGATTGGACTGATTGTTTGGTTTCAGGGGAGATAAAGTTGAGTGTCGTCAGTATAACAATAGAAGAAAATGTCATGTTTTTGAACGATTTGACCTAGGGGAAGCATGCATATAGAGAAAAGAATGGGAGCAAGGTTAGAACTTTGTGGGACCTCACAGGAGTGACTAGCTGGGGGAGAGGAAAAATTGCCCATGTTAATGGAGAAGCTTCTATTTTTTAAGGTAGGATGTGAACCATTTCAAGGTATTTACACCAACCCCGTACTGGAGATGGTCTATTAAAATGTCATGATCCCCAGTATTGAACGCCGTGCTGAGGTCAAGAAAAATTAGAATGGTACAGTCACTGGAGTCGATAGAGAGGAGCAGGTCATTGTAAACTTTCAGCAAGGCAGACTGCTAGAAGCCTTAAAACCTGGCTGAAATCTATCCAAGATGGTGTTTTTGTGTAGGTAGGGCAGCAATTGACTGAGAATAACCTTTTGGAGAACCTTTGACAGCAAAGGAAGTTTAGAATAGGTCTGTATAGGGGTGTCCGGATGGCGTGGCAGTCTGTTCCGTTGTCTGCCAACATGGGGATCGCCTCTTCGAATCCCCGTGTTACCTCCAGCTTGGTCAGGCATCCCTACCGATAGATTTGGCCATGTCTGTGGGTGGGAAACTGGATGTGGGTATGTGTCCCGGTCGCTGCACTAGCACCTCCTCTGGTCAGTTGGCCACTGCATGCTTGAAATAGGTTGGAACGGTACCAGTGACCAGGGAGCTGTTGATAATGGAGAGGATACTGGGCCCGGCTACATCAAAGGCATCCTTCAGGAGGGGAGTAGGGACAATGTCAAGAGGGCAGGTTGTAGGTTTCATGATGGAAACAGTCTTTACCAGTAAGGCAGTGTCATGGCAATTATTGAATTCCACGCTGACAGAAATGAGGAACGAGACAAAAATCTCTTACAGTATTATCACATGATTTTAATATATGTTCATGAACAGACACATCCAAGCCCAGGTGCCTGAATGTGCACCGATCAATACAGTACAGTCGCTCTTATAGGACAGTTGTCTGTTCTTCCCCTCCTTATCTCATGTCTTCCAGCACTCACCCACCAAGGCCGTTTCTCCAATTTACTGCATACAGACTTGCTACACTCAGTTAGTCTCCCATAAAGTCACCAATTAACAATAGGCCCTTATTTGTGCACCTGGAGAAGACACTTTATAAGACCACCTTTGTTCTACTACACATGGACTTCAAGCATCCATCTAAGCAATGTAAGATCATGGTGAAAGATTAAAAGTAAGCAAACATCAAATATGAATTGCCCTCACAGACAGCTAGGCTAGGGTGGGCAGATGTTCAAACTTTGCTAATGAAAATTTTTGAAAATTCTTCGCACTTAGCAGGGGACATATCTAAGCTGGTACTGGGGGCAGGGCAGATGACAGAATTTTTGGTACTGAATAAGACCTTGGGATTATGAGAGTTGTTGGAAATTAGGTCAGAAAAGTATTTTGCTCTTGCAGCCTTAACTGCTTTGTGATATTTGTGAAGGTTGTTTCTCAAAATTTCGAAGGAAGTTTGAACCTTATCATTCTTCCACTTTCATTCAGATATCCTGCAATCCCTCCTCAGGACTCTGGCGGTGTCGTTAAGCCAAGGCAGACCTTTAGGCTTTTTAAATTTAAATGGAGCAACAGTGTTCAGAATAGAAAAGCAGGTGGTATTCAATAAGGAAGTGAGTTCCTCAGTATTGAGATGGGGGGGAGCCTCAATAGTGCAGGTAGTGGGATCATCTATGAGAGCATCAGAGAACTTAGCAGTTGAAGAGTTAATGTAGTGAGAGCAAAATTCAGGGAGATAAGGTTTAGTAGAAGAGAAAGGCAGAGATGCATCAGATATGACAGCACTATGATCCGACAGAAGCGTCAATTATATCCACGTTGCAGATCGGAAAACCAAGCAATAAGACTAGGTTTAGTGTATGGCCTAGCTTGTGAGTGGGACCAGTAGTAAGCAGAGCAAGATTAAGACTCAGTCAGATGTATGAAATCACTTACGAGAGAGGCTTAGTGGGACAGCAAGCATGAATATTAAAACCACCAAGAATCAGAATTCAATCAAAGTTGGGCATAATGTTTGAAAGAAAGTCCGCAAATTGAGTGATAAAATCTTTATGTATTTTTGGTGGGCGATAAACAACCAATTAAGAGGGGATTGACAAGGTCCACTTTAATTAATTGCACCTCGAAGCCGGGGAAATAATCAGAGTTTAGTAAATGGCAATTAAATTGTTTTTTTTAAACACAGCAGCTAGACCCCCCGCCGCGTCCGGAAGGTCTAGGCGTGCTAAAGAAATTACAGTCATCTGGACGGATTAACAAGTGGGAGCATTTTAGCAGGTTTTCGTTCACTGAGCTAGCCCAACAGTGAAATACTGGTCTGGCTTACAAATTTCTCGGTGATTTAACTAGGATCAGCTGTGTTGTCACCCTCTTAAAGACCTGAGCCCACCTTGGACTTAACAAAATACTTTAGTAAGGAAGAAAGAAAATCATCCTGTTAGAAGACAATAATATTGTTGTGATGGGTTTTTTTTTTTTTTTTTTTTTGGAGGATCGATTTTGACTGATTAAAGATACGTCATGCCCCAAGCAGCCCCTGATGTAGTCTGTTGCGACTAGGGGAAATGTAAGCCTTGACTTTGGGCATAGGTTGTCGGGGGGTGGAGTTGGTGGCCTGCTGAGACAAGCATGTACCAGCATGGCCTCTTGACATAAAAGAAAGTATGAAGGCCAGCAGGCAGAGGCCCCCGGAGACCACTGGCCACAGGATGCACGCAGATGCAGTTGCAGGAGCAGGAGCCCCACCGCTAGCACTCTGTTATGCAAACCCGTCGACACACATTGTAAAACCAATAGCACATAGCTTGTACAGAGCTGAAACCAACAGGAATATGAGCACTCTTTTTCCGATAATGAGACCAAGTGTAACCTGGAGAGTTTAATGCTCGCACAGGAAGTACTGATGGTCTATAAAACTTGAACTGTTTTGGTGCAACTCATATTTACAGAGAAAATGGTCTTTACCTGTTCAGAGAGCCTGCCCCACAGTTACTACATGTACTGGCAGGCATGCACATTGCGCAAAGAGGCAACCCTAGACACACACTGCCTGCCATAATGCTTTTAATGTACCCGCATACTCTCTGTCTCTCTTGAAAAACAAAGTAGTGTACAGCTGGAATAAACAAAAATATTGTTTACCCGTGGCTCGCTCCCATTTGTTGCTATGGTTTATTTAATGGTGAAGCTCGTAGAAGCTCGGGGATGAAGTTTCTGCTGGCATAATAGGACAGTTTGTACACAAACACCACCAGTCACTGAAGGCTTTTAGCAGCTGGCTGTAGCTGTATGTGCAGCCACTGCAGCACCAACCTCCACGTGTCGTTGTTAGATTTCCTCAGTGCCGTATTCTGGTTAGTACAGGTATGGGCTCAATTATTTGAAAAGCACATCAGAATCATTTAAAAGCTTTTCAAGTGAGACACGCTGAAGACATTTTGCTGCCCAAACAACAGCTGAGTGCCATGCGTAAACATGGCCGCTTGTGCCTTCCCAGGAGACACGGACAAAAATCGAAACTTGACTCCCATTTCTCAGCAGCAGTTCTTCCGCCACACGGTGACAACACAGCAAAATGTCACTGGACCGCAGAAGTAAGCAAGGGTTCGACAGCTGGCTACGGCACTACAGAGAACACCGGCAAGTCTGCCGGATGGTAACAATCATGGAAGCCCTATAACTAATAAATAATATAATAAATGCATGTGATTTAAAATTGGTGTAAGGTTCCTTTAAAGCTGCAATGAGGAGGTTCGGATTTGTGCTGGATTTGCGTGATGCCCTGGACAAACATGATGGTGCTTTGTGGAAGAATGACTTAATTGTCACAAAAAAATGTGCGTTCGCCTTCTGGCCTCGTGTGTGTTTGTGCTGAAAAGGAGACAGAGATATGGTAATGTTTTGGAAAGACAGCTGTTTGCAATATGTATAGCGATGAGGTAATGTATCTCTAATTGTATCTCGTCTGTCCTTAAGTCGTTTCCTCAGACTTGTGGAATCCGGCCTAGAGACAAATCTCCTGCCGACTGTCTCGTTTGCTTCTGTCGATCATGCAGAGGCGTTAATGTTGAGACTGCTAAATACTCGGTGAAACACTCATCGTGGTCGCTTTAAAATGTACAAAACCCTGTTTCACAAACCAAACGTTAAGACAGACCGAGCCTGTTTTCGGACTACCCACAACAATAAATCCTCCCTAGTAGTAATTTCTAATTAGTTTATCTCTGCAATAATTAAAAATACAGGCACGATGATTAAATTAGGATGGCGACATGAGAGAATAAAAATAAAGAAGCGGCGCCAGTAACGTACCGGTGCAGGTGCGCTTAAAAGAATTCACCAAAGCTAATTAAGGCCAAGCTAATAAAGACGTCCCCTCAAAGCAAAAAGAAAAAAAAATCTATATATAAAAAAAAAAACCCAATAAAACCTGAAGTTTTGAGTTTTTTTCCCTCAGTTTCGAGTCCTTTCTACGTAAAGTAGATTACAGCTAGTTTAACACAGTTAGCCAGCTAAATTCCAGTGTTTTAAATTCTGTGCATTTTTTCCCCCATTGTAATAAAGTCGAGTGTGTTGCTGAAATGTCGCCGTTGTGTTAACCCCACTGGTTTCCACAAGTTGACCTACGCTTTTGCATGTCGGTGATTTTTGGTGAACACGTTAACCCTCTAAGGCTATGTGGGCGAGCAGTAATAGTGCTGATTGACAGGGCATATGTGTGTGTGTGTGTGTGTGTGTGTGTGTGCCTTTTTATGTGTGCACAGACTGCACACATGAATGTGTATTAAAGGTGTGTGCTCTACATCAGCAGGCATTGTTGTTTGTCTGGCTCCCCCTGCTGGCAGCTGCCTGCTGTACTTAACCAGCAGTCTGAGCGCTTCCCCTAGTGTTTGCGTGTGTTTGTACACACACACACACACACACACACACACACACACACACACACACACACACACACACACACACACAAGCAGACATGCATATTTGTAGCAGCATTGACTCCAGAGAGCAGGTCAGCAATGCAACAAGCACCCACATGGTGTGTGAGGCTGTCGGTTGTCCTTCTTCTCCAAGGTTCTTGATACACTCTTTTTCTCCTTAAGAAAGTCCCCCTGCAGGTGAGTGAATTCAGATTCAGATTCAGACAACTTTATTTACCCCAGAAGGGCAATTCACCAATTGAAGCTCACCAAAACAATTGTTTGCTTTGTAAAAGTAAAAAAAAAAAGTCACAAAATGTAAATCATTAGATGAGGTTTTTGTTTGATCAAGCTGTCATTACAGCCTCCTGCCATGTTCACTCGGGAATAACCTTCCTTGTTGTTTTACTGTCTCTCTCAGATCCGGAAAGGCCAGGGCTTATGCTGTAGGTCTGCTTGTGAAGTGTTTCAGACCTCGCAGGGAAAGTGTAGGCTATAACAACAACAACAATAATAATAATAAATCAATCTTATATAGCACTTTTCTAGCACTCAAAGTTGCTTCATAATAAACGGGGTGAAACAAAACACCAGATAAACGCAACACAGACATACAGGGGTGGATGGGAAGGGGGGGGGGCTACGAGAGGGAGAAGCGGCAGCCACACACGATGCCAGCAGTACTCTCCCACTTAGACAGACCCAAAAGGGCAAGAAAAACAAAAAACAACAGCACTGTAGATGTTGATGTTGTGTAGGGATTTACTCCCGCAGCCTGTTCCTCTCCCGAGGAAGTCCACTAGGCAGTGGCACTATTTAACCCATAGCTGGGGGTTGGTTTGTGGGCATCAGGGAATATCCACACACCGGTGGGCCTGCATACTGCACGTCTAGGGGCCAGGCCTCCTCCCGAGTCCCTTGTAGTTCAGCCAGGGTCCAAGGTGTACCCAGTTACCGTGTGTCGCCACGAGGAGGCGCTACATAGGGCTTCCTGTTGGAGAGGCTGTGTACTGGCAGGGAGATACTCTCCTGTTCGCATGTCGGCTAGCCAGCGGTGAAGGTTGAGAGTGAGATATGACAGCCACAGAACACTACACCAACACAGTAGACGCTTCACAACAACCCCACTTCTTACACAAGAACGTCAGACACACTATATACGTACACGCTATGTGAGTAGACACTCAGTGGATGCTGATACAGGCCCAGTGCCCCCGCGGCCCTGATGAAAGTCAAAGCTGACTTTTTTTTGGCTGGACCTACAGACGCAAATGTCGCCGAGTGACCATGTTTAGAGTGACTGAGTTGAACAAGTTACGCGATTGGGCCACTGGATCAGATGACCGATGACGTCATTTAAGTTAGACGATTGGTCAGCCAACCGAACGACGTCCCTAGTAAACAAGGAAGGGGGAGTTTCCCAATTGACCTTTCGCGAAGTACTGCCCCAGAACGGTGCTTGTCCAATCCTACCTTAGCAACGGTCCGTCAAGCTTTCAAACACACAGCAAAATGCTGAACCGGTGTGCCTATGGGATCTGCGGATCGGATACTAGATATCTGGAAAGTTTGGAGGGGGGTGTCATTTTCTTTCCCTTCCCGAAACCCAGAACGCAAGAAGCGCAATGTCGGCAATAGAGTTGGCAGTATAGCAGACCCCATGGCTAGCTTAATCCATCCAGAACCAACAAAAATACCTGTCTGCTCCAAGCTAAGCTTGCTACTAGCTAGTATTGCTAGCTAATACAGCTAACGTATTATTACTGTTACCTTTACCCACGCAATGCGCTGATTTCTTCCTTCATGTTTTGGTGTTTTCCGGCTACTTCCTGGATAGTTCTGAAATGCTTGACGGGCGTAGCAACAGTAACTAAGGGGGGCGGGACTTTGCGAAAGGTCAATTGGCCGTTGCACTTTCAAAATGAGTCGGCGCAGCGGTTCCAGCTCATTCCACGTGTATCTTAAGCTAACGAACGGGCTATAGTATATCTGCTGGTGGATGCGACTGAAACGCCGAGGGCGGATTAGTCTGCTGCTCCTTGCACATCTGGTGACACGCTGTGACAGTGCAGCATAGCGCAGAGTAGGAGAGAAACCAGCTCTCCATGTGCCGAGAGGCGCCCCAAATAACAACCACTCTGACAAAACACTCAGCAGAGCGAGTCTCACAATAACGGCAGACATCTGCAGATGGAGACAGTTGAAAGAAGAGGGGGAGTTAAGAGATAACTAGAATCGTTATCATTACAATTAAATTAAGTTCTCTTTCAAACCAAACATCCTAAGATATGAGTGGAAAGTATTGTTCTTGCAAATGCATTTATAATCTTTTTTTATACTCGAACGTAGCTTAACCGTGCCATGTGATATGCTACTTCAGTACACTGTAGCAACAAATATTACTGGAACCACTACAGAAAAATTGCAGATGAACGTTTAATGTCCAGTAATTCACATTATAGACACTGCCACTGACTATCCATGTAACACTGGCCGCAATTTCCTACATTGACCATGCACGGTGCAGTAGGTTTTGACCTGGTCAGGTTTGTCTACAGTCGAAACGGATTTACCTTAGGGCTGTCCAATTTTAAATATTCATTTTGGATAATATCAAATATCAATGTCTGTGCGCAATAATGTAGTATATGGTGATTATCTGAACATTTCATCGGATTGAAGGTCTACATTTGTTGAACATAGTCAAATTGCTGATGAGATGCAAAGGAAGTTGAAATTGTCTTTCTTTAAAAACATTTATTATTTTAACAATATCCAATTATATCTAATAACCCAAGAATGATATAATAATAATAATAGTATTAGTATATCTAATAACCTAAATTTTCATTTTACCAGTAATATTGCTTGTAGTACTATTCAAATGAAAGTTGCTTAATTTTTTACCTTATTTTTCTATTTTCTAATGGTTTAAATTAAAGCTGTTCAAAGTGATGCTAGGCAATATGGAAACTTTTATGACCCTCCTAAGTTTAGAGGATTTTACACCCATGTGTGTGTCTGAGTTTACATAAGTATGCAAAATACCATATTTAAGAATCCAACTGAGGTTCATCGGAAAGTTTTCGGTATACTTCTTTCAGATATTTTAGGCTTCATTTTGTGAGAAATGTTAGGTAATAGCTTTGTTATCATTAATTTAAACAACAAAACCGTTATTGAGAGTTGCATTTTGACCCTTATTCACTTTGCCATGTGATCCTGCACTTTGACCCTTTTTGGTCTATTTAATTCTATTTCATTTCTGTTTTTGTCTTTTAATTTCACAATCTCTTTTTTAATTTTTTTAATTTCTTTTTATTTTATTTATCTGATTTAATGTCTTTTTTGTGCCCTGTGTAAAGCACTTTGAATCACCTTTGTGTATAAATGTGCTTAACAAACTTGCCTTATTAGCGATGTGGCAATATCCAGACGTCATGCTGGTGCTCGAGCATTTAAAGAAGAGAAACGGTAAAACTGAATTACCGTCCAGCCCTCGTTGACTCCAGCAGCAGAAATGCGTTGACCTTGTTTTCTCTGGGAGGCGAATACTTCTTGCTGTCGCGTCAACTGCTCACCTTCCCCTCACCTCTGTCCTTCCCCGTGATCCCAGAGGCCTTCCTCCCTCCTTTCTAATCCCCTCAGCTCAGTGCCGAACGTCCCAGGACATCCCCGCCGTGCCCTGCTCTCATCCACCTGTCTGGGACAGGGATCACTCCTGTCATCAAGGCTCCGCTATACTGTGACGCCAGCCGATTTTCTGTTGTCGCCCCTAAGGGGTTTAAGTTGTCTTCGCCCATCGGAGCCCGTGACGTCTCCTCTTCCTCCTCGTCTTCCACCAGCACCCTACCCAAGCTTCCCACCCAGCCAGCGGGGCTGTCTGTAACCCGCCTTTGTTACCACATGTCAGTCCAGAGATGGCGGTTGTTAGCTCGAGACTCATCACAGCAAGACGCCGTTCACACCTCACTAACGACGCGTCCGTCTGCTGTCAGTTTAATTAGATCGGATTAATCAAACTTTCTGACAAACTCAGCTCATCAGACACATTTCCTTTAGTCGGTTTAAGGCCAGTAAACAGGCTTAGGCAGTACAGGGTATGACAGCACTACGTCATCAGAAATATCCACGTAAAGACCAGAGGGTTTTATAGGAATTCCTCGCTAGAGGAGAAGTTATCTACGGTCGCTCTGGATCAATTTTAGTTTAAGCTGTGTGCCAATCATTTTCATCGCTCTTAATGTATAATCTCTTTATTAACACATCAAATTCTCAACCTTAATAAAGCATGAATTTTTTGTGTATTGATGGGGGGTTTTTTTCAAACCAATTTTTGGTATTTACTTTTTTTATTCACGACTTCAAAGTTCACTTTGCTTTTGTGACCATCAGTCCTATACAGTTTATGATGGGCTTGCCTCCGGAGGGCTTGGTCGGGCGTCCCAGCAGACACAATTGGCCGTGTCTGCGGGGGGGAAGCCAGATGTGGGTATGTGTCCTGGTTGCTGCACTAGCGCCTCCTCTGGTCGGTCAGGGCGCCTGTTGGGGGGGGGGTAAAAAAATAAATGTGTGAAGGGCTGTGGGTCCACTGTATTTGGCCATTGAAAAACTATAAATGTTTGTCGGTTGTGTTTTCTGATGTGGGAGAGGAACCTGCTAGAACCCTTCCCATCATCACTGCTGACCAGAGAGCAGCTGGAAAGGTAACCAGATTACACTCGTTTCTTTTTATTGCACAACAGCGCGAGTGCTCCTCGTTGTCAGTTGGAAGGTTAGGTCTTTGACAGCTCGCTGGCCGATAACCACTTCATTTTTCCATCCCTCTTCAAAAGCAGTGTTTTGCTGCATTTTTGTCATTCAGACAACATACCATTCAAATTTCTCTGCTGACCTCCGGCATGGGCAGTTTCAAAAAGCAGTAGGAAAGGGATTTCAGCCAGTTGAAGGCTTGATTGTTGCGTAACAAGCTGTATAATCTGGTTTCGGGACCTTTGCTGCATGTCGTTCTTTCCCCTCCTCACCTTGTGTTTCCCGTCCACACAATCCTGTCTAATAAAAAGGCTAAAATGCCAATGATAATATAAAAAGCCGTAACAAAGCTGACTAAGAAGTATGTATCTGCTAATGAATCGAATATTGATGGAAAATCTAGGTGGCATAGTTAAGGCTTAGTTCTCCCATTTTGATTTTAACTGAGAATCAGAGGCATATCCATGACTGTTTCTTAAGTCTGAATAATGCCTCGATCAGATATGGTGGCATTACTACTCTGCCTGGAAACCTGGTCCGTCTTTCTCTGCATGGTCTTGTTGTGTTTTGCAAATGTGCCGTAACTCACTGCTGTAATCAGAACCGGGACTCCCCCGAGACGGGGTCTGTAATCCTGTTTCAGAATCCAGCGTCAGAAGGCTCAGTAAGTTCTCGAGCCACAGTCAAAACACTCTTCCAGTCGGCAACTCTCTGCTCCCCAAGGCAAGCTGGCGTTAAAAAAAAAAAAAAAAAAAAATACTATCCTCAGGCGTTCGGGTGTACATTACATCACTGCTGGGTGGCGCCTTATCTCACTGCCGTTTCAGAGGTTACAGGGAGGGATTAGGAAGTGGAGCTAGAGGAAGAACTTTATATGCCAGAGAAATGCATCGCTTTTGTCATTCTTGCTCACTGCTTGACGGCATTCTGTGCCTTTACACTGCGACGTAGTACTTTATACTCTCTTGCTGGCCAGTTGCAGGCTGAATCAACTCTCCATGTAAACATAGACTGTATCCTGAATTAATAAATCAAGAGAAGGCCATTTAGAGCAGCGGTTCTCAAGCTGGTCCTCAGGTACCACCAGTGTGGCTGTATTTCTGTTCTGCACGTAGTTCATCTGTTGTGTCTGTTCACATTCATCTGTTGTGTCAGGCTTTCAAACCTTCGATCAGGGACATTTCAGATGTGGAACAACGGGTGAACATAATTCAATATCTAGCAGAATAGAAACCCATTCACAATAGTGGTGCCTGAGGACCGGATTGAGAACCACTGGGCCGGAGGTCCAGAAAATAAAAGGACTAACCATGCACCACCCATGTACTAAACCAGCTGATCCGCACTGCAAGGCGGAGGAAACTTGTTGGTGAAATTGCTAGTTTAGTACATGGGTGGAGCAAATACATGGTTAGGACTCATATAGTTTCTTAAATGGCCCTACCTCTTCCATAGTATTCCCGTGCCCCAGAGACGGTCTATCAGTCAGTCCATTCAAAACTGAGGCGTTAAAGAGAACTTCCTCCGGAAGCTATCGTGTTCCGCTGAAAAAGCTCATCAAACTGGGAAGTGTTGCGCTGAATCACGACACCGTGATCGTGAAGGTGCGTTCCCCTCGGGAACAGGCAAGGCAGGCGATTATAATGCTAAAATTTCACATCCCAGTGCTAGTAGTGTGCTAGCTGTGCATGGCTTATATATGTGCAGTGCTTCAAGCTCAAAACGTCACTTGGCGGCTCTCGTCCCTTGGTAGCTAAACGGTAAAATGGATTGTGTTTATGTAGCACTTTTTCCAGTTGCAGCAGCCACTCGAAAGTGCTTCACCCACGCACACACCCACACTCATACGCCGACGGCAGTGTCAACCACGCAAGGTAACAACCAGCGCCTCGGGGGCAGTTAGGGGTTAGGTGTCTTGCTGAAGGACACCGCGACATTTTTGCAAGGAGGAGCCGAGGATTGAACTGGCAGCCCTCCAGTTACCGGACGACCCGCTCTGCCTCCGAACCACTGTGGCCACTTGGGGTGACGGGTGGGGGGGGGGGGGACTCTTTCACTGCCACTCTCAAGATGCAGAAACAATCAGGAACAGCAGCAGGTGCTTTTCCTACGCTATTCTTGTCCCAGACAGACATGGACAAGGTTGAAAATTGGTGAATTTTCCCTTTAAACCACACAACCGCAGATGATGAGAGATTCTTTTGGGCCCTGACAGCAACACCTAGGCTCTCTCTGTTACACTAGGTCCAGCGTCGCTAGTCCCTTCTCTATTCCCTCTGACTCGGGAATAGAGAAGGGGGGGAGGGGAGATGTCCCCCACATATCCAATAACACGGGAGAAAACATCAGCCTGGCATGTCGCTGCAGGCCATCTCATTTTCATTCCCCGTTTCCTCCCTTCTGTTTGCCTCTTAATGTTGCAGCCTTATTAGAAGTTTCACCTTACATTAGTGCCCGCCTGCGTGAATGGGAGGCTCGCTGGCAGTGGAAAGGAAAAAAAAAATCCCAGACCTTTCCGTCTCCATTAGCACAGTGAGGGTATCATGGGGACAAGCATTTGATGACACAGTTTTTTTTCTGTCGCACCCAGATTATGTCAGCGAGCAAGAGCACCCACTACCTGCCTCGCCTACCCAATGCTGCAAGCAGCTAAAAAAAAACCTTACTCTGTATGGGTTTAAGCAATGAGGAGACGGAGGTCCCGCAAAGTGGGGACGGTCCTGACAGTGTTCGGGGGGGGGCTTGTGTGGTGGCATTTGTTACCGAGGAGGAACCATAAGGACACTGTTTGTTCAAACATCACACCGTAGCCCCTGCAGGAAGGATTTAGGGAGCCACTTTGGTATGTTAGTGTGCGTGTTTGGTAGTAAGTGTTGAGCATGGCTGAACTCGGACCTCATTATGAAATACTGTTTAAACAGTGCTGACACTACTCAATCCTGGTTGATGCCCCCCCCCCCCGCTCTCCTCCTTCAGCTCTCTCTGTGTTCACTTTACTGTTTTAAAGCCCACGGCCGAGTCTCTGCTTCCTTCTGTAGCACAAACTTCAAAAATCCCCTTTCGACCATACCTTCCGTAACGTGGCCGGAATGGTTTTTCCCGGCACCGGCGGCAGTTTTCCCGGTTCCCACATGCAGCTTCTCTCTGTGCGATTTACAGAAAGTGTTTATTCACGTGACATGACCGTGTCTTCCATCTCGTTCCCTGCTCGCGTAGGACGTCTCTATGTCGTAAAGTGCGGCATCTCTCGCGGGATTCTTTTATTTATGCGTTAATTAAGTTATTCATTTATCATTTTGGTGTTCTCGATTTTCCAAACGAGGGTGCCACACCGCTAACGCTTGCTTTCCTCCTCCGAGCGGACTGAAAGAAGCTCCTTTATTTGTGGGTAATCTGTTTTCCGTATTTTCTAGATTATCTCTTTTACTGGTTTAAAAATAAATCCAGGGGCGTCCGGGTAGCGTGGCAGTCTATTCCGTTGCCTACCAATACGGAGCTCGCCGGTTCGAATCCCCGTGTTACCTCCGGCTCGGTAGGGCGTCCCTACATACACAATTGGCCGTGTCTGCGGGTGGGAAGCCAGATGTGGGTATGTGTCCTGGCCGATGCACTAGCGCCTCGGGGGGGGGAGCATGATCCTCCCACGTGCTACATCCCCCCTGGTGAAACTCCCTCACTGTCAGGTGAAAACAAGCGGCGGGCGACTCCACATGTATCGGAGAAGGCATGTGGTAGTCTGCAGCCCTCCCCGGATCAGCAGAGGGGGTGGAGCAGCAACTGGGGCGGCTTGGGAGATTGAGGTAATTGGTGAAGTACAATTGGGGAGAAAAGGGGGGGGGGTCCAAATAAATCAATACATGAACCCAACACATTAAACTGAGGGAAGGTTTATGGGTTAGCTGGCATGTCTGAACGAGGCTAGAGACGCCAATAGCTCACCCGTTGGTGCTCCCTAACTACAAGCCACAAGGCTGAATGGGGGTTGAGGGGGGTTAACGGGCTAACCATTCTCGCTGTGATGACTCATGGTGAAGTGGTTCATTCTGTGTTTTTCCACGGGAAGCCCTCCTTGTATAAACACGTCTTAGGAACATCCAGCTCAGGTAAGCGAGCACGTATTGGAAGATAAATTCAACATTGTGTTTACTCAAAGCCGCGCTTTCTCAGAAACCACCGGGTTCGTGTTAAAGGAGAGCCTTGTGCATTCCTGAAGCTGTAAGTGGCAAACCTGTAGGGGTGAAAGGTCATCTCTTTTCTCAGCTCGGTTCTTTTCCTAGCACTTGCCTCTTACATGATCATTCCAGCCGGGGTCACATGTCACTGGAATGTCGTCATGGCAGTGGGGGGTGGGGGGGGGGGCAAGAAAAATGTTTTTAACAGGGATAATCACATATCACATTGGAATTTGGGCTCGTTCAACTGTTACACTCGTTGCACCCTGGGAGTCTCGGCTAAATGACCAAATGTACAACAAGCACAGGTAGAAGACATCTTCTGCCTTTCAGCCATTATTTCAGCTGGCAGACTGGCGGGCGAGGTGGCATCAGCAGCAAGCAGGAACCTGCTGAAGGGTTTTGTTACCAGGCTTCCTATGTACCCCCCCCCCCCACATACACACACACACAATACAACTGCTGCTAGGATCCGAACAGGTGAATGCTTCTCTTGGCTTGTGTTTCTACTGAGTCTCGGCATATTGGCTCTTAGCGTTTGAGATGGATGACATCACCCCAACCTGGACCTTCACTCTCTCATCCACGTGCTTTTCATTCAGCCAACTTGTCGTTATCGTTCTTATAGACAGCTAGAGAAGAGGAGCACAAGTAGGCCTGTCACGATAGCTACTTTTGTTGGACAGTATATTGTCCCAGAAGTTTTTGCAATAAACGATATTGTTGTCATTTTGAGACCATTTTATGCCACTGATATAATGATAATATAATATAATGCAAGTACACACTTTCAAAAAGCAATGAACTTGAAATTCTCAAGAATATTCAGAAGTTGAATGTGAATTTATTTTTATGTTTTTAAATATTCTTAAGCGTCCGGGTAGTATAGCGGTCTATTCTGTCGTTTACCAACACGGGGTTCGAATCCCCGTGTTGCCTCTGGCTTGGTCGAGCGTCCCTACAGGCACAATTGGCCGTGTCTGCGGGTGGGAAGCCGGAGGATGTGGGTATGTGTCCTGGTCACTGCACTAGTGCCTCCTCTGGTCAGTCGGGGCGCCTGTTCGGGGGGGGGGGGGGTAGATTGGGCGGAATAGCGTGATCCTCCCATGCACTACGTCCCCCTGGTGAAACTCCTCACTGTCAGGTGAAAAGTAGCGGCTGGCGACCCCACATGTATCGGAGGAGGCATGTGGTAGTCTGCAGCCCTCCCTGGATTGGTAGAGGGGGTGGAGTAGCGACCAGGACAGCTCGGAAGAGTGGGGTAATTGGCCAAGTACAATTGGGGAGAAAAACGGGAAAATGCAAGACACCCAAAGCGCTTCACATTGAAGGGGGTAACTCACCTCAACCACCCCCAATGTATAGCACCCACCTGGGTGATGCACGGCAGCCATTGTGTGCCAGAACGCTCACCACACATTAGCTTGAGGTGGAGAGGGAGGAAACATTGAGACAACTACATGGGGGGGTTATGTGGCCAAATGGAGAGAGCCAGGTTGGGAATTTTGCTGGGACACCGGGGGACCCCCTACTCTTTGCGATAAGTGCCTTGGGCTCTTTAATGACCACAGTGAGTCAGGACCTCAGGTTAACATCTCATCCGAAGGACGACATCGCCTACAGCACAGCACAGTGTCCCCGTCAGCACTGGGGTTTTGCTGTGTGTGTGTGTTTTTGTTTTGTTTTGGGTTTTTTTATGTTAGAACCAGAGGGAAGACTTCCCCTTACTGGCCCACCAACACCACTTCCAGCAGCAACTCAAGTTTTCCCAGGTGGTCTCCCATCCAACTACTAGCCAAGCCCATACCTGCTTAGCTTCTGTCATTCGGCAGAGCCAGGGTACATGTTGGTTGGCTCATTTCTGTTAAAGGCTCACTGACATGTTTACTTATTAATACATTTGTCATCAGAAGAGACTCTGGTTTCAGTTTTGAGTGTGCCCATGACTGCGCCATCTATCTAGCCAACATTTTTAACTGGTGACACATCGTGATCTCTTGTTGTGAGCTCCTAAAGGTACTTGTCTCAAAAGGCAGCAGGGACTAAATGGGGTCATTGGTGTCATGGACAAAATGGGGAAAGTGGTTAGCAGCGTACTGAAATGAAGAAAATGAGACCATTGCATCTGTCCGCCATCCGGAGAGTGTTAATGTATGTGCACACATATGGGAGTAGAATCCTGGGGAGGAGAGAAACTTCTGCAGAATGCCAGCATGCATGAATACAGGTTTACCGATTATGTTCACCCTTGCCAGGGACTTCCTCTTTCTTTCTGTTTCTGTAGAGTTAGTATAAACCACACTGTGATTGTCTTCGCCTGTAAACCAATACTTTCTTTGTTTCTGGGTTCTGGTTGTAGTTTATAGCAACAGATGAACTTCTCCATCACGACTGGCCAAGCATCCGTTACTGCTCTTTAGGCTAAGATCAGTTCTGTAATTTTTTTTAAACAATAGACTCTCTGTACAGCTCAGACTAGTTGTGGGCTCATCATATTATCTTGCCTGTTGAGTGTTTCTTAACAGTCTCAATCCAGTCCAGTAAACCGACCAGAGGCAGCCCACCAATTCTCAGCGGAAGAAAACATTTTTTTCTGCACCCTAACTAACCGTTATCAGGAGGAAAGGCTCCATCTTAAACGTAGGCTGGTCTGGGGCTAAGATCTATGTTTTCGATGCTTGACCCCTGAATTGAATCACATGTGTGTGTGTGTGGGGGGGGGGCATTGACTCCCGAGAGCAGGTCAGTAAGGCTCTGGGTTACAATGGGGTTCAGCCTCATCTGTCAACTATGGCGGTGGTGTGAACTTATGTTCATGGTGGCCTTACCCAGTACCATCCATGCCGTGTCATTATCCACGTCTGCATCTGTTTGTTTTGTCTTCGATTGATGGCTGGAAGAACTGGTGCTGGATCAGCTGGGAGAGCTTGGTCTGCTGCATCCTGTGGGCCCAGGGACCACGGCCCTGACCGGCGCTGCGCCCGAAGAGGTAACACCAAGGGCGGTCTGACAGGACGCGGAAGCGGGGAAGGCTAAGCTAACTGCTAGCCCATGCAGACCGGCAGTTCCGATAACACAGAGGGCGGTCTGGTGGCGGCCTCGCCTAGCCTTGACTGTGTTTTGGTGTCGTCATGTGGAGTGCGGGGAGGTGTGTCCAAGGTGTCTAGCTGGGAGAGCTGGTGTTGGATTGGCTGAGGGAGCTTGGTCTGCTGCGTCCGGTGGGCCCAGGGACCACGGCTGTGCCAGAGCTGCACCCGAAAAGGAAGCACCGAGGGCGGTCTGACAGGATGCAGAAGCGGGGCAGGCTAAGCTAACTGCTAGTCCATGCAGACCAGCAGTTCCGACAGTCATCCTTGCTGGCGTTCGTTCTCTGGACAGTGGACTTTTTGAACTGTGTTGCACTGAGTGGACAGTGTTGTTAACTTGGTATTTTTTTGGGGGTTTTTTTTATTATTATTATTATTATTTTTTTGCTTTGTTCTCTGTTTGTGTATGTTTTTGGTGGTGTCGTTTTTGGGAAGTTTTGGATGTGTGTTTTTGTCTTTTGTGTTGCACTAATGTGGGCATGGGGAAATGGAATTTTGTTTCTTTTGTGTACGCAAGCAAGTACATGAAAGAAATGACAACTTGTTTCTGATTCCTGATTCCTCAACTGCTTTCACATCTAACCTCTGTCTTTTTTCTTCGTTAGATAACTGTAATTTTGTTTACTATACCAATATTGCCTCAGACAAATGGAAACAAGCATAGTATTGTTGGAGACTGGAGGGAATATAAGGTTCCTGTAGAGCAGGGAGCATTCAGCCTGCCCTTTCTCTCAGCTCCTGCTTTCCCCAGCTCTCATTTGGGCTGGAAGAGATTTTGTGTATGTGTGTGTGTGCGCGTGTGCGCTTGTGTATTTGTACATGTGTGTTTTTACCCTGCAGTAATGCAAATTTGTTTAGGATGGTAGCCAGTAGCATCATGCCAGTAGCTAATCCAGACTGAAAACTGAGCGGTTTCATTTCTTAGTGCTACTAAAACTGGGTGGAATGTGCCTTTATTGTGGGCAGAGTCAGACTGCAACGTCATATGAAGTAGGGACAAGCTAGCCAGGCAGTTTGTTATACGTAGTAGAGTGTGCAGTAGGGTTTAGCCTAGGTGTGGTACAGCATAGGTTTAGTAGGAGTATGATATGTTGTATGTGTTGTGCATGTCTCTACGTACACTTTTCTAGGGGCGGGAGTCTTTTGGTTTCTCGTGATTCGATTTCGATTCTTGGGGGTCACGATTCCATTCGAAATCGATTTTCGATTCAAAAGGATTCCCGATGCAAAATCGACTCCATATTTGATACATAGAGATGCTAATTTCAGGATCTTTTCCAGCCCGCTGTGCGCTGAGAAGAGCGGTGTGGCAAATTATGGTGTGAAAGCAGACTAAAGTGTGTAGAAGATTATGTAGTTTCTGTATTTGAAAAAGTTGTATCAATTGATTGCAGTAATGTGAACACATAAAGGCCAACCTAACCTTTCTCGGTAAAAACGACGCGATGGGGGAAAGCCGGTTTGAATCCCCGTGTTGGCTCCTGCTTGGTCGGGCGTCCCTACAGATACATACAATTGGCCGTGTCTGCGGGTGGGGAGTCTGATGTGGATGTGTGTCCTGGTTGCCAAACTAGCGCCTCCTCTGGTCGGTCGGGGCACCTGCTCATGGGGGAGGGGTAACTCGGGGGAATAGCGTGATCTGCCCACGTGCTACACCCCCCCCCCCCAGCAAAACTCCTCACTGTCAGGTGAAAAGAAGCGGCAACTCCACATGTATGGGAGGAGGCTTGTGGTAGTCTGCAGCCCTCCATCAGCAGAGGGGGTGGAGCAGCGACCAGGACGGCTCGGAAGAGTGGGGTAATCGGCCGGATACAATTGAGGAGAAAAAGGGAGAGAGAAAAAAAAATCCAAAAATGAATAAATAAATGGACATCCCAGTTTTCATGTGCTGTATTAGTAATTATTTGTGCGGCCCAGTCCTCAGTCTCTCTAAACTGATCTGGTTCTCTGTCCCAGCATATACCCCCGGGTCTGCGAGCTTGTCTAGACTTAATGCTGCAGGGCATGCCTCTCTCCCAGTGTCTGTCAATCACCATCTTGGCTATGCTGTGTGCTGTAGCTGAAACCTCGAAGACATATCCTGTCAGTCATTCTCAGTGAGTTGTATTGTCGGCGGTAGCAAAAATAACACAGTGGCGTCCGGCAAGGAAGTTGAACCAGATTCAGCTTCTGCCCGAATGCAACCCGACGTAACGCTGTGGCAGATGTAAGCCGGCGATCAAAACCGAAGACCCCTACGTGGGCCGTGAGCGCTGATCGCAATGGACCGTATAGTGACACGCCCACACCGCCGCTGCGGCAAGGCGCCGCATTGCCCGATTCTGTGTGAATGCGGCCCAAGTCTGCACTGTTCAGCAAAAATAACGGATCAGATCGGTACGCGATATCGGTCAATACTTAATGATCTGTACTTGGAATTTGTAAGCAGCGAAGAAGTGATGTCGGTGCATGTTTAATAAATGTTGAAAAACAACCTGTTCCCCCCCCCCCCACCCCCTCATCTTTGTCCTCCAGAGTGCCCTGAGAAATGCGGACGGCGAGCGTGCACTGCAGATGGCAGGTGCTGTCACCCCCAGTGCCTGGGCAGCTGTACGGCCCCCGACAGCGACACAGCGTGTGCCGCCTGCCTGCACTATTACCACGAGGGGAGCTGTGTGCCCACCTGCCCGGCTGGGACCTACAAGTTCGAGGGCTGGCGCTGCATCACCGCCGACCTCTGCTCTAAGATTCATCTGCCTGACTTTGACAAATTCGTCATCCACTCCAGAGAGTGCATGCCAGACTGCCCCTCCGGCTTTGAGCGCACCGCCCCAGACAGGTGAGCCACCTTTCTTCTTCAGGGAGAAGCTACTAGAGGGAGCGAGGCTGAATTACTGTTTTAACACGAGTCCTTTTGGTAGCCAAATGTGAGTAAATAGATGGTTTAGTCTCAGCAGCTTGTCCTGTTCTACAGCCCCACTTACCATCTCTCTTACCCCTTTCTGTCTTCCTCCAGCATGTTCTGCAGAGCATGTGATGGTCTGTGTGATAAGGTGTGCGAGGAGAAGGTTATCGACTCCGTGGATGCTGCCCAGTCGCTTAAAGGCTGCACTGTTATCAAAGGCAACCTGCACGTCAACATCCGCCGAGGCCGTAAGCACCAAAGCATTACCGCAATATTTCTACAGTAATACTACTATATTGTTATTAAAGGCAAACTGCACATTAAGCACTAGTATTACAACTAATGATATTACTCCCTGCACTGCACAGTAATGGAGTAACAAAAGATCCACAGGAACCATAAGTATTATTACTACAGTACTACAGCAATTATGCATTACTTTTTTTTTTCTTAAGAAAAGGGCGGCACGGTGGCACAGTGGTTAGCGCGGTCGCCTCGCAGCAAGAAGGACCTGGGTTCAAACCCCGGGGTTGTCCGACCTTGGGGGTCGTCCCGGGTCGTCCTCTGTGTGGAGTTTGCATGTTCTCCCCGTGTCTGCGTGGGTTTCCTCCGGGTGCTCCGGTTTCCTCCCACAGTCCAAAGACATGTAGGTCAGGTGAATCGGCCGTACTACATTGCCCCTCGGTGTGAATGTGTCGGCCCTGTGATGGACTGGCGGCCTGTCCAGAGTGTCCCCCGCCTGCCACCCAATGACTGCTGGGATAGGCTCCAGCATCCCCATGACCCCATTTAGGATAAGCGGCTTGGATAATGGAATGGACAGAGCAACTGTACCAGTATCAAAACTTTTAGTAGTACAAGTGCTAGTAGTAGTAACAAAAATGATATACTAACCTTTGACTATTAACACTAGTAACTTGAAAAGGTATAGTAGGCTGCTTCCTCCAACTTTTTAGGCCATGGTTGCTGTTAGTTGGTGACACTGAAGCTTATGGGAGGTTTCCAGCCTGATTGTTCCATAGTGTATTGTTTAACTGTTCTCTGATATATGAGCTGCAGACATAATGGTGACGCCATCAGCGGCGCCCTGAGTCGTCGCTCCCAGCAGACAAGGCTGTCTGGAGATTGATGGTCTGCAGACGGTCTGGTGGAATTTAGATGATTCGTAACTCGAGCGCGCAAAGGACAAGGCGAAAAGTTCTTTAGTTTCTAGTCAACGCTTAGACAGTTGTTATATCCTAAAGCTCTGTTGAGCGAGGAGGAGGAAGAAAATAGCAGAGCCAACGGCAGAAGACAATACCAACATGGGTAACACTTTCTATGAAGCTTGCATCTATAATGCCCTATAAGCATCTATAATACTCTATAAGCATCTGTAACACCCTATAAGCATCTGTAATGCCCTATAAGCATCTATTGCATCTATAACACACATACTTTCCTATAATGTGTATTACACTGACTAACGGCTATGGCTGAAGACTGTGAAATAGTACTGAAGTCTCATTATGCATCTCTACAAAACTTCAGCAAAACAAGTTGGCGATGATGCATTATGGCATTTGACAGATAAACAGGCTAATGATGACATATTTATAATGCATAAATCAGTTTTAAATTGACATAATATATCATAAAGGTGGTCATGAGGTGTTGTGAGGGCGTATACATGGTTATAATGAAGCTTACAATGACTTATAGCTACACTTAAAGGGCATTATAGACACTTATAGGGCGTTATAGATGCAAGCTTCATAGAAAGTGTTACCGCACATACAGATGCACCATCTGTCTCACAAATATAATTGTCAAAAGCAATTTTTTTTGTGTAGATTTGATCTTGTGTAGACAATTGTAAGTATAACTCTGAGCAAAAACATATCTAGGGGCATCCAGGTAGCATAGCGGTCTATTCCGCTGCCTGCCAACACGGGGATCGCCGGTTCAAATCCCTGTGTTACCCCTGGCTTGGTCGAGCGCCCCTACAGACACGATTGGCCGTGTCTGCGGGTGGGAAGCCAGATGTGGGTGTGTGTCCCGGTCGCTGCACTAGCGCCTCCCCTGGTCGGTCGGGGTGCCTGTTCGGGGGGGAGAGGGAACTGGGGGGAATAGCGTGATCCTCCCACGCGCTGCATCCCCCTGGCGAAACTCCTCACTGTCAGGTGAAAAGAAGTGGCTGGAGACTCCACATGTATCAGAGGAGGCATGTGGTAGTCTGCAGCTCTCCCCGGATTGGCAGAGGGGGTGGAGCAGTGACTAGGAAGGCTTGGAAGAGTGGGGTAATTGGCCGGATACAATTGAGGCGGGGGGGGGTCAAAAAAAAAGAAAAAGACTGTAGATGGTTAAGATGGAAGCCTTACGGAGTAGGTATGTAACATTGTTGGAGTAAATGGAGGAGTAAGTGTAAAGGCAGCTCAGGTGCATGGAGGTGTTGACCGAAGCCATGTTTCCGCTTATGTGCAGACAACATGGTGGCCGAGTTGGAGAGCTTCATGGGGCTGATCCAGAGGGTGACCGGCTACGTTCGGATCCGACACTCCCACACCCTGGGGTCCCTGGCCTTCCTCAAGAGCCTGCGCTACATCGACGGAGAGGAGCTACTAGATGAGTATGTAAAAACCCACCCGCAAAGGGCCACGGAAACTTTGAAGGGCCTGGCCCTTTGTCGTCAAAGACGCATGCCAAGACATTCTTAGATGTGCACATTCTCACCCCCAACCACCCGATGAGTCTCGCTACGTCCTCTGGGCTTCTCGTGGGTATCTGAGTCTGTCGGAGACTGGAGCAGCATTGATGCCGGTCTTTACTGTACTCTACTGTGTAGCAATATACCGTGCAGATGTTTTCAGTAAGCAAAAATCTCAATAAGAAAAAGGTATGTTTGTGGTCCGTCTAAGCTTCAGGCGTCCCCCTCCACCCGTGCATCTGTTCGTCCGCCATCATTATGTCCTTCCTTCGGATGGGTACGTAGACGCTATTCAGATTTTTAGTTCAGTTTTATGTTTTGTCTGTGGCCCTGAGTGTTTCCATGGAAACCACACTGTGCAATTACATGTCGGCTGTGTTGGAATGCAAACAGAGGTGGTCGTCACGGCGACCACAGGCCGGCGGATAGAGGAAAACAACAGAAAGGACTCGTATTTATCAGCGGATATTTGACTTTCGGGCTCCGGCTGACAGCAAAGTGTTGTGTGTTAAATGTCACTCCAGATAAGACATCACAAGCCTTTATGCTCTGTTTGTCTGAAAAAACACACTTTGGTTGTTTGATGGAGATTAAAAGGACCTGTTGCGTAGCTAATTAAACATGATGTCACACACACACACACACACCCCCGATCAACTGACCAGGTGAGAGGTAAAGGTTAGGTCAGGAATGTTTGCTGAGTAGCATTGTGGGACGGCGGTGTAGCATGCACCAGGCCGGTGCCACTGCTATGGTAGTGGAAAGTTTTTCAAAGATGGCCACCAGGGTCACGGGGAGGCCTTCAGCTCCCGCCCCTCCCCGCCCCTTCTCCTCTATGAGACTGAAGCTGTCCTCTGTGAAATCTTCTCAAGGCCCACATTCCAGTCATTCTTCAGTCGGGACACTGAGTAATATGCACCCTGTAAACACCTTGTGTATTTTGGACATATTCCCATTATGAGAACTACATCGTTTGAGTTTTTTCATAGTATTTTACATTTTAACTTGTTGTATTAATAGGCCAGGGGTCTCTCGTGAATAAAAACGTAGCCCGTTCGGTGTCAAGTGGCAAATTTTGGGGAACTATGACACCCCCCCCCACCACCACGTCAAAATGTGTTATATTTTCATGCCTAATTCCACTCCACCTATATCTCAGCCCTTTTCTCTCAAGTTAAAGGCTGTATTTGAGGACTGGGCTGAATCTGTCTGTCTGTTCAGCAGTTTATCCGTCCTTACACTCATACCCTGTGTCTCCTCTCTGATTCCTATAGTATGTACGCCTTCTCGGCATTTGACAACCAACACCTGCAGTACTTGTGGGACTGGAAACAACACAACCTGACCATCAAGACGGGGAAGCTGTTCTTCAGAGCCAACCCCAAGCTCTGCATATCCGAGATCCGTAAGATGTGGCAGAAGACCGGTGTCCAGGGAGACTTCGAGCAGAGTGACATCCGGAACAACGGAGACAGAGCCAGCTGTAAGGGTTGACCGAGCCACACTAAAACAATAGCAGGAATAAAACTGAAATTGAAATCCCTTTAAAACGACAAGTACTAAGGCGTCCGGGCAGTATAGCGGTCTATTCTGTTGCCAAGGCTCAGCATTTTCGGTTTTTATTTTTCAAAGCCATCCAGCATGCCGAATTTCGCCACAAGAGGACACTGTTACATAACCTCACACGAACAGGAACAACTTTGGATCCGTGGAAACATAAAATCCAGGTGAAAGTCAGTTTAAAAATCTGGATATTTTTCGGTGAAAATCGGTAAAAACCGAAAACGCTGAACCACGATCCCCATGTTACGGGCTTGGTCAGGCGTCCCTACAGACACAATTGGCCGTGTCTGTGGGTGGGAAGCCGGATGTGGGTATGTGTCCTGGTCGCTGCACTAGCGCCTCCTCTGGTCGGTCGGGGGGGGGGGCTGGGGGGAATAGCGTGATCTTCCCACGCGCTACGTCCCCCAGGCGAAACTCCTCACTGTCAGGTGAAAAGAAGCGGCTGGCGACTCCACATGTGTCAGAGGAGGCATGTGGTAGTCTGCAGCCCTCCCCAGACTGGCAGAGGGGGTGTAGCAGCGACCGGGACGGCTCAGAAGAGTGGGGTAAATTGGTCAAGTACAATTGATAAAGAGGGGGGGGAAGCAAAAAAACCAAAAACAAAACAAGTACTACAAATGATGAGGAATATGCCTTGGTGACAGAAGTGTAATTGACAGTATAAAGGGTAATGTATGCAGAAATTAACTGTTGATCACATAGGGGACTGGGGCTTTACAGCAACCAAGAGAGAAGGAATGAGTTGAAGAACAAAAAAAAAAAAAAAAAAAAAAAAACTGGTACTAATATGAATTTGAACTAATAAGAGCAGAAATGAAAATGTAATGAATTTTAACCTGGAACATCTCTTAGTTAAGCAGAATTCTCACTACATTTCCTGTTGGCTGATTTAAAGATTTTTGCACTGTATAGATATTTATTCCTGCACATTCATCAACAGTTTCTGGCATAATCAAGTTTACAAATGGCTCACGTTTTCAGAGTATATTCTGTATGTTCAGAAGATTATTTAAAATAGCTTCTCTCTACATGATTACACTCCTGGAACAGAGAAAACAGGTCCTCCTGTACAGTGAAAGAAAACCATGTGAGACATAATTAAGGTCTTTGTGGCATTTCAACTGTGATACACATGGCAATGTGTAGATCAAAAAAAAATTACCCTTTACCCTCTTACATGGTTGGTGCTCAAACTTTCTTTAATTTAGCATTCTTGAAAAGGCTTGGTGATTAAGATGATAGCCTAGCAGGGATAGGCAACATGGTCGAGAAAGGTCCGGTGTGGGTGCAGGTCTTTGTTCCAACCAAGCAGTTACACACCTGATTCTATAGAGCAACCAATAGTCTTTGTTCCAACCAAGCAGTTACACACCTGATTCTATTAGGCAACCAATAGCCTTTGCTAAGGACCTTGATTTGTAGACTTAGGTGTGTAACTCCTTGGTTGGAACAAAGACCTGCACCCACACCGGACCTTTCTGGACCATGTTGCCTATCCCTGTGCCCTAGTGGATGCAGGAATCCATTTTGATAACATTGGTCACTTTGGACAACCCTGCTTTTCTCCATCAAATCTATTTTTTTGGGGATTTTTTTCACCCCAATTGTATATGGCCAATTACCCCACTCTTCCGAGCCATCCTGGTTGCTGCTCCACCCCCTCTACTGATCCGGGGAGGGCTGCAGACTACCATATGCCTCCTCCAATACATGTGGCGTCGCCAGCCGCTTCTTTTCACCTGACAGTGAGGAGTTTCACCAGGGGGATGTAGCATGTGGGAGGATCACACTACCCCCACCCCAGTCCCCCACCCCACCCCCCCGACAGGCGCTCCGACCGACCAGAGGAGGCTCTAGTGCAGCAACCAGGACCCATACCCAGATCCAGTTTCCCGCCCGCAGACATGTTAAATTGTGTCTGTAGGGACACCCGACCAAGCCGGAGGTAACACGGGGATTCAAACCAACGATCCCCGTGTTGGTAGGCAGCATAATAGATGCCCACCCGGACGCCCCTCTCCATCAAAACTATTTAACTGGTCTTAAGTGTTTTGCAAAAGCACAGTGTACCCTTAACAGCTTTTCTCACAAATCCAACAACTGCAACTTTCACATTGGATGTCAAACCCTGATCTGTGATACTGTGCCAGATCAGTGTGTATTCTAGTAGTACTAAACTGGTTTGTTGGATTCCTTTTTCCCCTTCGGGGTGTGTTAGTATGTGCTGTGGTTGTATTCAAATCCTTTGGCGGTCCTGTTGTCCCTGTGCTGTGTGTCTCACTCTGTTAGTATGTTGGTCAATAAGTGATTCACTAAAGCTAATTCCTGGACATTCATTTCAGCCAGAGGTCAGAAAGTACTGAGAAAAATTATCTCCTCATTGTAGACCCAGGCAAATGTAGAATTTAAATTGATACCAAAACAGAACCTGTCTCTATTCCTTGCCTTCCAAACAGCACTACCTACACAGTTTCTAGTTGAGTTGAACATTGTCGTTTTGCATAATTTGACACAATCGCACCAGCAACAAAGTTAGGTCAAGTGGGGAGGAGGACCAGGTAAGGTAAAGGGGCAGAGTAGAACGTTACTATTGTGGCTACTCATCAATGAACAGCCAGTGATTTACAAATTTGCTGCCCAAAGGACTTATTCTAGTGATGTGCAATGTCCACACATTACCTTCCAACTGATTGTGCTATAACTCTAAAAGGGTTACTGTGTGCAACACACACACACACACACACACACACACACACACACACACACACACACAGAGTCTCTTTCATTTAAGATTGTCAACAACAAGTTTGTGCAGAGCAAACAGCTGATCTTGGTTTAACACAGGCCTGTGTATGGAGCTGTGTGAATTGTTACATAGCCTTTGCCCTCTTAACATCTTTGGATACTACAGCTAACTTTATAGGCTGCTGAACTCATAGCTACAGATGGGTCCAATTTTTGAGGATGTGTGGTATGTGTGTACCCCATCTTACCCAGAAAGAAATACTTTGAGCTTAATATAAAGGGCTACTAACCAAGTGGAAAAGGAATAGATTAGATGTTCGTCACACCACCATTGCAGACTTTTGAGGATACGTTGTAAGTGAGATTTAGGCAAGAGGTCTCTTTCAGTTCTCCTGTCAAGTGATCCTGGTTGGTCTCTCCTCTAAGTCAATGCTGTCTTTCTGTCTGTATCTGTATTCCAGGTGAAAGCACCATCCTTAAGTTTAAGTCCAACAGCACCAGCAGCACAAGGATCAAACTGACATGGGAGCGGTACCGACCCCCTGACTACAGAGACCTCATCAGCTTCATCGTCTACTACAAGGAGGCGTAGGTTCCCTTAGCCTTGTGCCCCTCCTTTTTGTTCAGTTCCTCTAGCTTACCTCCACCACCTTGGGTTTTGGGTTAGCTCTGTTTAGCCTCTGACCCTTTTGTGGCTGCTCTGTCTACCTCCCTATCAGGCCTTTCCAGAACATCACTGAGTTTGATGGACAGGATGGCTGTGGCTCCAACAGCTGGAATATGGTGGACGTGGAGCTGAGGCAGGACAAGGACACTGACCCTGGAGTGCTACTGTCCAACCTTAAGCCTTGGACCCAGTATGCTGTGTTTGTGAAGGCTATCACTCTCATGGTCGAGGACAAACACATGCCTGGTGCAAAAAGCAAGTTGGTCTACATCTGCACCACCCCAGCAGGTACACTCAACAAATACCTCTTAAGAAGAGTGACACCTTTAGTAGTATTGTCTGTGAATGTTCTCATTCATCCAGGTCATGGTTATCCAAAGGAGTTGAATCAAGTGCAACTGGACTTGGTATATATCCGTGAAGACGTTTCGCCTCTCATCCAAGAGGCTTCCTCAGTTCGTGCCTTTGACTAGACCAAGCTAGTCTGACTGGCTGGTGATGAGACTCAGAATTTATCCTCTTGGAGTCGTTCTCAGAGCTATAGATGTCTATGGCGCTTTGTGTCCCGATGTTTACCAACGCCCGCCACTAACAGAGCCATAGATATGAGTGGCTCTTTTGTGTACCAATGTTTGGCCATGCCCGTCGTTATCGGAGCTATTGATATGCGTGGCTTCCTGTGCTCCGATGTCCAGCCACGCCCGTCGCCATCGGAGCTATTGATTTGCATTTGTTTAGCAGCGACGGTCATTGGGGGTGTTAGTTTCGACTTCAATAATCAGTCGTTTGAGCCGTTAGTGACCGACTATTCTTGGAGGCTAGGCTTCTTGAGTCTCCTGGGCAGAGATGAAAGGACAGCATTGTAAGTGGGAGATAGGTGGTGTTGCAGACCTCTTCCTCTGTTGAGGGATAGTTATCCAGTTTCGCATAGATGGTTGGTGCTCAAACTTTCTTTAATTTAGCATTCTGGAAAAGGCCCATTGCTGTGCAATGGGCTCACCAGGAGCCAGTTTTACAGACAGAAACACGGCTGTGCAATGGGCTCACCAGTATCGCCCATTGTGGCCAACTTATATATGGAAGAGGTAGAACACAGGGCCCTGAACTCCTTCAGAGGAACTCCTCCGAGCCACTGGTTCAGATATGTGGACGACACATGGGTCAAAGTCCAAACACAAGAGATGCAAGCATTTACCAAACACATCAAGTCAGTGGATAAGAACATTAAGTTCACAAGGGAAGATGTAAAGAACAACAGTTTGCCCTTCTTGGACTGTGACGTCCACATTGGGGAAGACAGGAGCCCCCACATTGGGGTTTACAGGAAACCTACACACACGAACCAATATCTACTTTTCGATTCACACCACCCTCTGGAACACAAACTGGGCATCATCAGAACTTTGCAACACAGAGCTGATAATGTGCCCAGCAGCACTCAGGCCCAACGGGAAGAACACAAACACCTGAGGGGAGCTTTAAAAACCTGCGGCTACCCCAGTTGGACCTTTGTGAAAACTTCAACACGTTCCAGAAAGACCAACCAGGTGAGCAACGAGCAGAAAAGGAACAGAAGGAATAGCACAGTCATCCCGTATGTTTCGGGGGTCTCCGAGAAACTCAGGAGAATTTTCGACAAACACCGCATCCCGGTATACTTCAAACCCAGCAACACACTCCGACAAAGACTGGTTCCAGCCCAAAGACCGTGTACCACACACCCAAAAAAGCAATCTGGTGTATGCTGTACAATACAATGAGGATTGCACTGACCTATACATAGGAGAAACCAAACAACCACTACACAAACGGATGGCCCAGCACAGAAGGCCAAACTCCTCAGGACAAGACTCAGCAGTCTATCTACACCTAAAAGAGAAGACACACTCCTTCGAGGACAGCAACGTACACGTTTTGGACAGAAAAGATAGATGGTTTGAAAGAGGGGTGAAGGAAGCCATCTATGCGAAACTGGAAAAACCATCCCTCAACAGAGGAGGAGGTCTGTGACACCACCTATCTCCCACTTACAATGCCGTCCTTTCATCTCTACCCAGGAGACTCAAGAAGCCTAGCCTCCAAGAACAACAGTCGGTCACTAACGGCTCCAACGACTCTCATGACCACTGAATAATGAAGTCGAAACTAATGACCCCAACAACCGTCGCTGCGAAACAAATGCAAACTAAATAGCTCCAATGGTGACGGGCGCGGCTGGACATCGGAGCACAGGACAGCCACGCATATCAATAGCTCCGATAACGACGGGCACGGCCAAACATCGGTACACAAAAGAGCCAGTCATATCTATTGCTCTGTTAGCGATGGGTGTTGGTAAACATCAGGACACACAGAGCCATGGACATCTAAATCTCTGACAACGACTCCAAGAGGATAAATTCTGAGTCTCATCACCAGCCAGTCAGACTAGCTTCATCTAGTCAGAAAGGCACGAACTGAGGAAGCCTCTTGGATGAGAGGCGAAACGTCTTCACGGATATATACCAAGTCCAGTTGCACTTGATTCAACTCCTTTGGACATTAGTAGTATTCCTCTGGTGTTTTCTGATAGTCAAGAGACTAAGGAAGAAGAGAGTTTCATTTACTTGGCTCTTATCCAGAGAGACTTAAGATGAGAAGCTATTGTTGAGTTAGTGTTCAGTGTCCATCTCAAGGACACTGAGGCGTGGTACATTGCTGTTGCTAAAATCAAACTGGTGACCCTATTCATTGGGATCTTGTGAAAAGGTTAAGACTACCCTGCCTTCCAAAAAGACATATTTCTGCTCATTCTCATTGGTTGGAAGATTTATGAAAGCCCTCAGTTACTCTACAAGCTTTTTTTGGGGGGGGGGTGGACTAATCTGTAAAGATCAAGCTGTAACCCTTGACTTTGTCTGCTTGTTATAAATGCTCATTAAAAAAAAAAGATTTGTCTTATAACAGTTCGAACACACTCAAATGCCTAGGGTTAGACCAGAAGCTCATTCATTTCAAATGAATTTGTTAACGCTGTAGCATTACATCGGGGTTGCATTGCAAATGTGTTGCAATTCAAATCTTGCACACATTGAATTTATCTTACTGATATGTTATAGATGCACGCTTGATCTAGTAATTTTGCATATGGTAACACCGTCTTAAAGCCACAAGGAGTCAACATTGATTGATCCCAATAACCCCAAACCCCAAAAATGATTTTAGTTCTTTTAGACTTAAGTGCCGCCTTTGACATAGTCGATCACAACATCCTCTTACATCACTTAGAAACTTGGGTTGGCATCAAAGGCTCAGCTCTTATCTTATTACGCTCTTACCTCACCAGCAGAACTTTTTCTGTTGTTCTGGGTAACTCTACTCCCTCAGTGGCTGCGTTGAGTTGTGGTGTCCCTCAAGGCTCAGTTCTTTGCCCCCTTCTCTTTTCTTTAAACATGCTACCCCTTGGCCAGGTCATTCAAAATCACAATGTGCTCTACCATTTTAATGCTGACAACACTCAGTTATACATGCCACTAAAACCCACAGATCCTAGTGCCCTAGCAAATCTCACAACATGCTTCTCTGACATTAAATTCTGGATGTCCTAAATTTTTCTCAAGTTTAATGATGATAAGTCTGAGCTCATTCTGTTCGGTCCCGAAAATTCCATCAGCCCTTTTGTTACTAATCTTGGTGGTCTGTCAGGTAGTCTTAAGCAGGCTGCTAAGAATCTTGGGGTAATATTTGATGCCAAACTTGGTTTTGATAATCAAACATGTTGTTCAGTCATGCTTTCTCCAGCTCAAGCTAATCTCCAAAATTAGGTCATTTTTGTCAATTGCAAATCAGCAAAAAGTTGTTCATGGTTTTATCTATTCTCAGCTTGACTATTGTGATTCACTTTTTCTGGTATCAGCAAGGGCTCTCTCCACCGTCTGCAGTTGGTACAAAATGCTGCTATACAGCTCATTACAGGGACAAGGGCATGACCATATCCCTCCTGGGCTTGCCTCCCTACACTGGCTCCCTCTTCTATTGTGAATTGATTTTAAAGTTTTATTGCTCACTTTTAACTGGTTATTCCCAGGTCTCGGTTTGTTAGAAAGGGTGATCGGGCTTTTGCTGTTAGAGCCCCCACACTATGGAACTCTCTTCCTACCGAACTAAGACAAACCAGGTCTCTAGCTTCTTATAAATCTCGTCTTAGAACTTTTCTTTTTGTGAAAGCTTTTACAAATGTTTGATATTTGTTTTTATTTATTTATACAGTTTTTATTTTTACTCTTACTTATTTGGTCTTACTTTTATGTTTGCCTTGTCTGGTTTTTATTTCTTTGTAAAGCACTTTGTAACATTGTTTTAGTAAAGTGCTAAACAAATAAAATTATTGTGTAAATGTTCACATAAATCTTATCCCCCCCCCCCCCATAATTCTTCTATTGGAGGGAAACTAGTTAGAAATTGCCAAAACACGTTTCTTTAATCTCTGTAAATATTCTTTAATCTCTATAAATATTTAAAGAAGTGTTGTACAACTTCAGATAGCCCAAGACCACAGTTAAATCATGGTCGTCCATCTTCAGATTCTGCATCATACTTGCGTAAAGATGACTGAAACAAATGCCTATGCATTAAGTGTGCTTGCACCATAAGACATGTCAGTTGGGCTCTTTAAACAAATCAAATCCAGTCTCTCACTCTCTCTCTCTCTCTCTGCCTCTGGTAGCGCCCTCGATGCCACTGGATGTACGAGCTTACTCCAACTCCTCCACCCAGCTGGTGGTTCGCTGGTCTCCCCCTGTCTCCCCCAATGGAAACCATACCTACTACCTGCTTCGCTGGCAGCAGCAGGCTGAAGACAGGGAGCTGTATCAGCACAACTACTGCTCAAAAGGTGGAACAAGCACACACTCTCTTTCATATAGATCCGGCACATCTTTTGCATCAG
Organism: Lampris incognitus; assembly: GCF_029633865.1. NCBI lineage: Eukaryota > Metazoa > Chordata > Actinopteri > Lampriformes > Lampridae > Lampris > Lampris incognitus. The sequence goes on from NC_079214.1 coordinate 61,727,674, forward strand.
TGTATCTGATTTTTTTTTTACTGTGTAGATGGTTCAGCTCTTCTCTCTCTCTCGCTCTCTCTCTCTTCTGTCCAGAGCTGAAAATTCCTATTAGGATAGCTGCCACGGGTGTGGGAGACCAAGAAGAGGACACAGAACCCACCAAGCCGGACCCCGATGGGGCCGACAAGGGCCCTTGCTGTCCCTGCCCCAAGTCTGTTGAGGACTTGGAGGCTGAGGCAGCTGACGCCTCCTACCGCAAAGTCTTCGAAAACTTCCTGCACAACTCTATTTTCACACCTCGGTAAAGAAGGGCTTTAATACTCCTCGTTTAGAAAGGGCTTAGCACATCTCCGTCAGCTAAAACATAGAGAGACAGCTTTATCATGTTGTCTATCTCTGTCACAATCTCTCTTTCTTTATTTTCCTGTCCTCCTCTTCCTCACTTTAGAAGAAGACATTTTTGGACACGTGTGCAATGATGCAAATAATTAGCCCTAAGCCAGGCCTAGCTTAGAGTAGGTTTTAAACTAGCCTTAAACAGATCGAAAGGCAACAGAGAGGGATCAGTTTACCCTGTGGCTTTTTCTTATCCATCAAGACCTAGTTTGGCTCAACGTCAGGGTGTTTTTAATTGCACACAATACTTTGGGTGTTATACATGACCAGGTTTGAGAGATAATTCATTCAAATTGTTTCATGGTCCCTTGTAACCTGATTTCCCTCAATAGCACACTATTAATTTGGATTATTTAAAAGGTGGGTGGGTGTGCTTTATTCTATTGTTCACATTGCTGTTTTTGTTGCCTGTTTTGCCCAAATTGGGCTTGGTGTTTTTTGAACGCAGAAGATGATTTTTGTCCTAACAAAGAACTTGTCTTGCTTTTGGGACTTTAAATGCATCGGACAGAACATTTCACAAAACAAGGGATTTTCCACATCCAAACTGATGGGCAGTTTTAGCAGAAATCTAGCTGTGCCAAGCCTATCACAGTATAAGACATCACTTGATTAAGATAACCAACTAACAATGTATCTGGCCAATTCCTCCACTCTTCTGAGCCGTTGCGGCCTCTGCTCCACCTCCTCTGCCGATCCAGGAAGGGTTGCAGACTACCACATGCTTCCCCCGATACACGTGGACTCACCAGCCCCTTTTTTTCACCTGACAGTGAGGGGTTTCACCAGGGGGACATAGTGCGTGGGAGGGTCCCGCTATTCCCCCCCAGTTCCCCTTTTCCCCTGAACAGGCGCCCCAACCGACCAGAGGAGGCGCTAGTGAAGCGACCAGGACACATACCCACATCCGGCTTCTCAGCCGCAGACACGGCCAATTGTGTCTGTAGGGACGCCTGACCAAGCCGGAGGTAACATGGGGATTCGAACCGCCGATCCCCGTGTTGGTAGGCAACGGAATAGACTGCTACGCCACCCGGACGCCCCCAAAGCATTTTCATTATTGTCTTGAGATCGGAGCCAGAGGGTTCATATTTAACTACTTTGCACACTTGTCTAATGTATATAGTATGTTATCCTATGTTTATATTTTATATTAATACATGTATAGTGTATTTTCTTTATATTGTGTCTACTACTACTACTACTACTACTACTACTACTACTTTCGGCTGCTCCCGTTAGGGGTCGCCACAGCGGATCATCCGTTTCCATTTCTTCCTGTCTTCTGCGTCTTCCTCTATTTTCTTTATATTGTGTATTGTACACATTTTATATATATTCTTCTTTTGGCTTTTATTATATATATATTTTATATTTTTGTATATACTGTATTGAGCTATTTTATTTTATTTGTTGTTTATTTTTCTATTGATATATACTTCTTTCTTCTAGTGTTGATATGAATATTTACTGTGTATTTACTGTTCCTGGGCAATGCCTAGATAACTTGCTGCTGTAAAACAAGAATTTCCCAATATGGGATCAATAAAGTATATCTATATGTCTATCTATCTATATATATATCTCTCTATCTATGCCTGTCTAATCCCTATCTCCATTTTTCATGTCTCTGTCCATCTCTGTTCTACCTTTCCTTCTGTCTCCATTCCATCCTTTCCTCCAGTCCTCCAGATCGTCGTCGTAGAGACCTATTTGGCGTCGCCAACGCAACCGTCTCCCGCACCAGCCGGCCATACACCAACACGAGTGCCCCTCCCCTGCAGGCTGCTGGCAACAGTAACAGGAGCACCTCGGACTCAGAGCTGTCAGAACAGGAGTTCGAGTTCCTGGAACAGGCTGTGACAGAGAGGGAACTGCAGATCTCCGGTCTGCAACCTTTCACCGTCTACCGCATCGACGTGCATGCCTGCAATGAGCAGGTCAGGCGCTGCAGCGCCGCAGAGTTTGTCTTCTCGAGGACCAAACCTGCAGGTACAGAACGTCTTTGCAAAAAGAAAAATGCTAATTTATAACAGTCAAGTCAAATCCGCCACATGAAACGCATGATAGTCCCGGGTGACCTCAAGCTTCTCTCCTGTTCTTGCAATATTCATCCATCCATCCATTATCTGAACCGCTTATCCATGTCAACCATCATCACAGAGGAAATATATTGAGGAAATATATACAGCTTTAGATTTGGTGTGGTTGCTATGGCTCTAACCCCTGACCTCTTGACTGTAGATTACTTATGTTGGCGAGTTAGACGCCAAAGCTTATTCTGTGGCTGTACTCTTTGTAAGTCTCTAAGGAAATGAACACCTCGGCGTTTGCAGGAATTTAACCCATCCACCCTTGGGTTATGGGGGAGTAGGCAGACCTGTGGTTGCTATAGTAACACAGTGAGAATAATTCAGTGTCTTGTCTCCCTGTGCTGCCAGAGAAGGCAGATGACATCCCTGGACCAGTGAGCTGGGAGGGGCAAGAGGACTGGGTGGTCCTGCGCTGGCCAGAGCCGCCCCGCCCCAATGGACTAATCCTCATGTATGAGCTCAAATTTAGACTGACCGCTGAGGTAAGAAACACTGTCCAACTTGCAGCTCCCCTGCTTCTTTCTAGTTGGTTCAGTCCAACAGAGATAGGCTGTTGAGGTAGTATTTACACAGGTCTGTGAACAGAATGTGATCGTTTCAGTCCCCCCCCCCCCTCTTTTTCTCCCCAGTTATATCCGGCCAATTAACCCCACTCTTCCGAGCCATCCCGGTCGCTTCTCCACCCCCCCTCTGCCAATCTGGGGAGGGCTGCAGACTACCACATGCCTCCTCCGATACATGTGGAGTCGCCCGCCGCTTCTTTTCACCTGACAGTGAGGAGTTTCAACAGGGGGACGTAGCGCGTGGGAGGATCACGCTATTCCCCCCAGTTCCCCCTCCCCCCAAAACAGGCGCCCTCACCAACCAGAGGAGGCGCTAGTGCAGTGACCAGGACACATACCCACATCCGGCTTCCCACCCACAGACACGGCCAGTTGTGTGTATGTAGGGATGCCCGACCAAGCCAGGGGTAACGCGGGGATTCGAACCGCCGATCCCTGTGTTGGTAGGCAACGGAATAGACTGCTACGATACGCACATGCCTATCATTTCAGTTCTTAAAAGTTTTTTTTTCAAATCCGGAAGACGGTGTTAACAGGTTAAAACGCTAGGTCCATATTTTCTAGTGAGAGTCGCCTACCTGAGCTGAAACTGTACGTGTGTGCCTGCCTGTGTGTGTGTGTGTGTGTGTGTCTGTGTGTTCATATTGCAGACAGAGAAGCATGAGTGTGTGTCGCGGCAGATGTACCAGGAGCTGCGTGGAGCGCGGTTGTCCAATCTCAGCCCTGGGAATTACTCTGTCTGCATTAGAGCCACGTCACTCGCCGGGAACGGATCCTGGACCCAGCCTGTGGCCTTCTATGTACCTGAACGTAAGGCGCACACACACACACACACACACACACACACACACACACACACACACACACACACACACACACACACACACACACACACACACACACACACATTCAGATTATTTACTTTGAATTTCAGCAGCAAACATCCATCAGGCATGCAATGAACAAAACCAGTCTGTAGATGATGTTCGGCCCTTTTCTATAGATGAGAGACTGGGAAGGTCAAAGTTCATGCATATTCATTTTGAAAAGGTTGCAGCAGAATGTGAGAAATGGCTATAGTAGATATTCTGATTAGTCTAATTTGATGCTCTGGGCATACAAACCGGCATGTAAACCATTTATATGGAGTTCTCATACATGCATCTTTTTTCCAGAATTTTAAAGTGTGTCTTTTGTAATCGCACCTTTACATTGTCCTTCATGTTTACTAACGCAAATATATATAGATAAATCTTTGCATACAAGCCAAATATCACATTCAATAAATTAACCAGAGTATTGGTTGCACTTGGTAGTGTTACCCTGTGTTCCTAGGCATGAAAATAATCCCCCCCCTGCTGTTTCCCAGAGGGTTGATAGATGAAAGAAGATTAAAAAAAAGCGCTATATAAGATTGACTCATTATTACTCAGTATTATTATTATGGAAGAAGATAATGTGGGGCGTCCAGGTAGCGTGGCAGTCTATTCCGTTGCCTACCAATGCGGGGATCACCGGTTCGAATCCCCGTGTTACCTCCGGCTTGGTTGGACGTCCCTACAGACACAATTGGCCGTGTCTGCAGGTGGGAAGCCGGATGTGGGTATATGTCCCGGTCGCTGCACTAGCGCCTCCTCTGGTCGGTTGGGACGCCTGATCAGGGGGGAGGGGGAACTGGGGGGGAATAGCATGATCCTCCCACGTGCTACGCCCCCTGATGAAACTCCTCACTGTCAGGTGAAAAGAAGCGGCTGGCGACTCCACATGTATGGGAGGAGGCATGTGGTAGTCTCCAGCCCTCCCTGGATCAGCAGAGGGGGTGGAGCAGCGACTGGGACGGCTCGGAAGACTGGGGTAATTGGCCGGATACAATGGGCTGGATACAATTGGGGAGAAAAAGGAGGGAAATTTAAAGAAAAAAAGAAGGTGCTGTGTACTCGGGGTCCTGAGTTTTGAAGCCAGCTTGCCAAACGGTGAAGCAGAAGTCACTTGTAAACTGACCAGTGAGTGTGTCTGCACCAACAGGATATGAGAGCTTCCTCTACATCATGATTTTTGTCCCTGTCGCCATTGTACTCTTCATTTGCTCCCTGGTCACACTGCTGGTCGTCTTCAACAGGAAACGGTATGTAACTGTGTGTGTGTGTGTGTGTGTGTGTGTGTGTGTGTGTGTGTGTGTGTGTGTGTGTGTGTGTGTATATATATATATATATATATATATATATACACTACCGTTCAAAAGTTTGGGATCACCCAAACAATTTTGTGTTTTCCATGAAAAGTCACACTTATTCACCACCATATGTTGTGAAATGAATAGAAAATAGAGTCAAGACATTGACAAGGTTAGAAATAATGATTTGTATTTGAAATAAGATTTTTTTTACATCAAACTTTGCTTTCGTCAAAGAATCCTCCATTTGCAGCAATTACAGCATTGCAGACCTTTGGCATTCTAGCTGTTAATTTGTTGAGGTAATCTGGAGAAATTGCACCCCACGCTTCCAGAAGCAGCTCCCACAAGTTGGATTGGTTGGATGGGCACTTCTTTGAGCAGATTGAGTTTCTGGAGCATCAGAGGACAGCACAAACAGGCTCTAACCAGAGTAGAAAAAGAAGTGGGAGGCCGCGTTGCACAACTGAGCAAGAAGATAAGTACATTAGAGTCTCTAGTTTGAGAAACAGACGCCTCACAGGTCCCCAACTGGCATCTTCATTAAATAGTACCTGTTAGAGCCTGTTTGTGCTGTCCTCTGAAGGGAGTAGTACACACCGGTGTAGGAAATCTTCAATTTCTTAGCAATTTCTCGCATGGAATAGCCTTCATTTCTAAGAACAAGAATAGACTGTCGAGTTTCAGATGAAAGTTCTCTTTTTCTGGCCACTTTGAGCGTTTAATTGACCCCACAAATGTGATGCTCCAGAAACTCAATCTGCTCAAAGAAGTGCCCATCCAACCAATCCAACTTGTGGGAGCTGCTTCTGGAAGCGTGGGGTGCAATTTCTCCAGATTACCTCAACAAATTAACAGCTAGAATGCCAAAGGTCTGCAATGCTGTAATTGCTGCAAATGGAGGATTCTTTGACGAAAGCAAAGTTTGATGTAAAAAAAATCTTATTTCAAATACAAATCATTATTTCTAACCTTGTCAATGTCTTGACTCTATTTTCTATTCATTTCACAACATATGGTGGTGAATAAGTGTGACTTTTCATGGAAAACACGAAATTGTTTGGGTGATCCCAAACTTTTGAACGGTAGTGTATATATATATAGATTTATATATAATGAGCCTTGTGCATATGTGTTACTCAGGAACAGTGACCGGCTGGGGAATGGCGTCCTCTATGCATCAGTCAATCCGGAGTATTTCAGCGCAGCAGAGAGTGAGTGAATTCTTCATAGAATGGCTGTGTATATATATGTTTGTGTGTGTGTGTTGTGTGTGTGTGTGTGTGTGTGGTGTGTGTGTGTGTGTTGTGTGTGTGTGTGTGTTAGGGGTGGGATGATTCACAAATCTCAGAAGCGGCTGGCAACTCCACATGTATTGGAGGAGGCATGTGGTAGTCTGCCGCTCTCCCCGGATCGGCAGAGGGGGCGGAGCAGTGACCGGGACAGCTCGGAAGAGTGGGGTAATTGGTCAAGAAACGGCGGTCATTTTGATCACCCATGGTCGTTTTTTAGGTAGGACGGAAATCCCGGTCATTCTATAGCTGGGATGGGCAACATGGTCCAGAAAGGTCCGGTGTGGGTGCAGGTCTTTGTTCCAACCAAGGACTTACACACCTGAGTCTACAAGTCAAGGTCCTTAGCAAAGACTATTGGTTGATTAATAGAATCTGGTGTGTAACTGCTTGGTTGGAACAAAGACCTGCACCCACATCAGACCTTTCTGGACCATGTTGCCTATCCCTGTTCTATAGTGTTAATAACACATTATCTCACGAAATGGGGAGAGTCTGGAACCATGAAGACCGTATCGAATGATTCGAATTCGATCCAGTATCGTCCCACCCCTAGTGTGTGTGTGTGTGTGTGTTGGTTACCAACATGCCTAGCTGCATGTGTTCACATTCAGTCATGCCCTGCAAATTGTCATTTGGCATCCTTCTCCTGTGCCGAATGTCTTCCTGAACTGAAGTGAAAGCCAAGCTCCTCTCTGTGTGTAGTGTACGTGCCAGACGAGTGGGAGGTGGCGAGGGACAGGATTACTCTCAGCAGGGAGCTCGGCCAGGGTTCCTTCGGCATGGTGTATGAGGGTATGGCCAAGGGCGTGGTCAAAGACGAGGCAGAGACCCGCGTCGCCGTCAAGACCGTCAACGAGTCGGCCAGCATGAGGGAGCGCATCGAGTTCCTCAACGAGGCCTCCGTCATGAAGGAGTTCAACTGTCACCACGTGGTATTCACACACGCTATCTATCCTTTCTGTGTAGTATGTTTAGAGTTACACAACCTTTTGTTTCACCACAAACTTCCTTTTCCCTTTGTTCTGTTGGAAGTACGTACTCACCCCCTGCCCAACGGCATCATGGACGTCATACGAGAAGCTGAAAATATTTGGAACTTGAAGAAAAAAGCTCTTTTCTTCAGCAAAGTTCTATATTATCTCCAGGCAACAGCAGATGGACTCCCCAAAAGCACATTTTCTGAGCCACCGGCTAATAAAGAGAGCTGTGTAGTGGATCCACGGGCCTCGTCTTGCTTCGAATCGAGATGAAATGCTAAAACAAGCCCAAATCAGATTCAAGTCGTTCCGAGTAAGGTCGTCATGCTTCTCGGCAGAAGCATGAGCCAGCCGTTTCCTGTTCTCAGGTGACGCGTCACTCACGTTTTGCTGTGATTTGTGCAGGTACGTCTCCTAGGCGTGGTCTCTCAAGGACAGCCCACCCTGGTCATCATGGAGCTCATGACCCGCGGAGACCTGAAGAGCTACCTGCGCTCACTCCGACCCAAAGAGGTACTTGCCTGACTTTACCGCCTACCTGTTGGCTCATCATCTGGCTGCATATGACACTTTGTTCAGGCAGGGGCGCTGTAGAGATTAATGGGACAGAGGTGCCTTTCATGTTTCAGCCCTGTTGTGGGTTTGATTCCAGCTGTTGTTTACTAGACTGAATACTGGACAATAGAGTTCATCAACATTCAGCTCTTTTAGTGATTGTTAGTTTCCTCGGTGGTGGCGCAGTGGTTAGCGTGGTCGCCTCACAGCAAGAAGGTCCTGGGTTCGAGCCCCGGTGTAGTCCAACCTTGGCGGTCGTCCCGGGTCATCCACTGTCCATGTAGGTTAGGTGAATCGGCCGTACTAAATTGTCCCTAGGTGTGAACGTGTGTGTGGGCCCTGTGATGGCCTGGCGGCCTGTCCAGGGTGTCTCCCCGCCTGCCGCCCAGTGACTGCTGGGATAGGCTCCAGCATCCCCGCGACCCTGAGAGCAGGATAAGCGGTTTGGATAATGGATGGATGGTTTCCTTGGGCTATGTACAGAACGGTTCCTATCATCAAATAATCCTTCCTTACTTGCTTGTTATACATTTCAGTATTTTGATAGTCTAATATGTAGATAATGTTTATCAAGACTATCAGATATTCTGTGTACTTGTTGTGATGAAATATCCCGGGTTGTGTAAATGGTGTGTCCCACCAAAAGGCATCGCTTGTTCGTGTTAACTTACTAGGTTGTCAGTCAGCTTGAATTCCTGGCATTTTCCGACTGCATAACAGCTAGGATTGGTCAAGTAGCAGCATACTTGACTACATGATGAGAAGGCAAGGCATTTTAATTATTATTATTGGTTGTCAAGCACTGTACAGAGCTCGCTCTCTCATTTTCTCTCTCCCTCCCTCTCTCTCTGTCTCTCTCCGTCTCTCTCCCTCCTACCACACGTCTGTGTCTCAGCAACAGACGTCATCCGGCCTGTCTCTCCCTCCTTTGAAGAAGATGATCCAGATGGCGGGGGAGATAGCAGACGGGATGGCCTACCTTAACGCCAACAAGTTTGTCCACAGAGACCTGGCAGCCCGGAACTGTATGGTCGCCGAGGACTTCACCGTCAAGATAGGAGGTACAGGAAAGCAGACGTCGCTTTAACCCTCTCGCTCTTGTCGTCCTTTGTAGAGGAACGCCCTCTACTCTTCGCCCCCGTCCCTTCCTGCTGTCGGCACTCTGCGGTGACACATCCCCGTGGTTACTCTGGTTCCAGTGAAAAAAAACATGTTTCTAGCTCGAAGGCTTTTTGGTGGTTGAAGGGTCATCATTTTTGTTTAACGCACTGACATAGACACTATGGTAACTGCAGTGGTGTTTGAGCAATCTTGGAAAACAATTTGAGGAGTGCTAGCGCTATTACGTCAACGCCTTCCCCGCCGCCGAACAAATAAAACACAGTTAAACCTGGGATTTAGCTGTTGATATTTATATGATGGTGGAGTCTTCTATAATCTTGGTCTGCTATATTGGCTAGCTTGCCAGAAGAAGTTTGCTTCCTCTTCAGACTCGCTGGTGCCTGCCCCCGTCTTCCACACTTAGCTGTCATACTGAAGATGTGAAACACTTTATCCTCCGTCAGTTTTGCCAAGGAAGTCCTACCAACCAGTATCCATTAAAATGTGAAATTACCAAAGCTTTCATGATAATAATCTATTACAATTACATTACATTTACTAATTTAGCAGCCACTTTATCCAAAGTGGTGTACCAGAGATCCGGCGGATTAGTAGATATATTGGTTGCCAGCTAACTGGTCACATGCCAATAGAGGTGGTAGATGGAAGAATCAAGTTATAGAATAGATGGGCAATGCTAATTGGCTACCCCCCCCCTAAATTTCCCCCCTTTTTCTCCCCAATTTGTATCTGGCCAATTACCCCGATCTTTTTGAGCCGCCCCATTTGCTGCTCCACCCCCTCTCTGCCGATTCGGGGGCGCCCCGACCGACCAGAGGAGGCGCTAGTGCGGTGACCAGGACACATACCCACGTCTGACTTCCCACCCGCAGACACAGCCAATTGTGTCTGTAGGGACGGCCGACCAATCCGGAGGCAACACGGGGATTCGACCCGGCGATCCCCGTGTTGGTAGGCAACGGAATAAACCGTTACGCTACCCGGGCGCCCGCTAATTAGCTATTTATGTAATTATGCCAGAGATAGAAAGTATCGGCGTCCGGGTAGCGTAGCGGTCTAGTCTGTTGCCTACCAACACGGGGATCGCCGGTTCGAATCCCCGCATTACCTCTGGCTTGGTCAGGCGTCCTTACAGACACAATTGGCCGTGTCTGCGGGTGAGAAGCCGGATATGGGTATGTGTCCCGGGCGCTGCACTTAGCGCCTCCTCTGGTCAGTCGGGGCACCTGATCCATTGGGGGGGGGGGGACTGGGGGGAATAGTGTGATCATCCCACGTGCTACGTCCCCCTGGAGAAACTCCTCACTGTCAGGCGAAAAGAAGCGGCTGGCGACTCCATATGTATGGGGGGAGGCATGTGGTAGTCTGCAGCCGGGAGAAAAAGGGAGGAAAAAAAGAGAGATGGAAAGTATCAAAGCATATTTGTGTGCATGCACATCTTCAGGGTTGTAAGTGATGTGACTGAAGACCAAGTGAAGCTGATCTGGTGATGTTTTTATTGGAATCAGTGGCCGTAAAAGACTCGTAAAAGCATCAATTCTTTCTTGTGTGTGTGTCTGGTTAGACTTCGGTATGACCAGGGACATATATGAGACAGATTACTATCGCAAAGGAGGGAAAGGGCTCCTGCCAGTCCGCTGGATGTCCCCCGAGTCTTTGAAAGATGGAGTCTTCACTACCAATTCAGACGTCTGGTCAGTATGTGGTCACACAACATATACACGCTCACTAACACTGTTCACACACACACATACAGTACACGGCCATGCAGGTATACAGGCAGACAGCATGTGGTAACCTCAGGGCAGTCTACAAATGAGAGCAACAGGCTTTCTCTAGCTGACCCCTCTCTTTTTCTGGCTGTCTTCCTCTGTTCATTAGATTCCATTAGCAATTGCAGCTGAAGGGCACCACATCCCTTCACTCTCCTCCATCCCTTCGTTCCTCCCCCCCTTCCCTGGTGTCCTTAAGATGCCCTTCTCTTATAGTTCTCTACAGTTCCTTCGAAGCCAGGGGAGGGAATGAGAGGGCTGGGGTGGGGGTGGGGGGTGGAGGATCTAGAGAATGTGTGCATTGTTATCCGCCAGATGTTGGCTCACCATGTTCACTCACTCCCCATACCTCCTGTAGACTGAATTGAAGCCAAGGCATGAGCACACGAGAGTCCCTGCATCAATTATATCAAGTCTATCCCTGTGTTTCTGGTTTTGTGTGCGTGTGCTTGTGTGTGCGTCTTCTTCTGTCCAGGTCGTTTGGAGTGGTGCTGTGGGAGGTGGTGACCCTGGCGGAGCAGCCCTACCAGGGGATGTCGAACGAGCAGGTCCTTCGCTTTGTTATGGATGGAGGACTCCTAGAAAAACCACAACACTGTCCTGATATGCTGTAAGACACACATACACACACACACACACACACACACACATATGTACATATATATATATATTTACTCCAGATGGTTAGTAGCAAGGGACGGCTCGGAAGAGTGGCCGGGTACAATAGGGGCGAAAAGGGGTGGGGGGGGGAGATTAAAAAAAAAAACTTTTTCCAGCAGGCTAAAGAAAATCTTTGGGCTAATTAGCTGTGATGAAATATTGACTGCACACAGACTAGTTTGGAGGGAGGATTCCACAGGTGTCCATCTTTGTCCTCTCACCAGATAGTTCACCTGTCAGGCCGCCCTTTCCTTGTTTTGATATAAATCATACTTAATAATAATACATAATTTATATTTATTCAATTTGTTTGCTATGCAAAACGTTACACTGCAACTTCTCAGTGTGTCATAGTTTTGTTTATCTTTATCATTCCAATGCTTTCTGTGCAGAAGCCAGCATTACCCCCCCCCACCCCCCACCCCCCCCCCGTGGGGTTGGGTGAGAGGAGGGTGTGATGTCTCAGTGGGCGCTCCTGCCTCTACAGACATAATCTGTGATGTCACAGATAGTCATCTGAAGTGACTGAGCTCCCTCCCTTCGGACTGTAAGATATTAGAGACGCTGTGATCCGCTGGTGTACCAGTGTAGCGGAGGGGGGTAGTTTGTCAGCTCGCGGGGCTTAGTGTGAAGCCATGCACAGGTAGCATAGCGCCACCAGCTGGCCGGCTGCAGGAAGTGAAAGCGGCGTCAGCTCTACTTTGTAAACAAGTGCCGCAGGCAGAAAAACAGCCTGTGTACCATTTATAGAAACCGATAGCAAATGTGTGGTTAAGAGCAAACGTGGCCCGGCAGTTAGAAGGTTGAGTCTCCCTGTGGGTGAAGCAGCAGCCGCAGAGAGATGTGTTAGTGATATGCACATTATCGTGTGTGTCTGTGTGTGTGTGTTCAGGTTTGAGCTCATGCGGATGTGTTGGCAGTACAACCCTAAGATGCGTCCATCCTTTGTGGAGATCATCGGCAGCCTAGCGGAGGAGCTGGAACCCAGCTTCCGGGAGTTCAGCTTCTTCTACAGCGAGGACAACAAAACGCCCGGCGGCCAGGAGCTGGACATGGACAACATGGAGAACATTCCGCTGGACCCGCCCACCTCCGACCACACACTGCAGACCCCGGCCCCGCAGCAGGCACCGCCTTCCCCCAGCTCCAAACCTTCACCTGCCCAAACAGTAGGTGCCGGGCATCCCTCGGCCCCCTCTCCCGTGCCCCCTTCCTCCCCTGGTTCTGCCATGGACAAGCAGTCAGCGGGCCAGCAGGCAGCCAATGGACCGGCGGGGGCAGTGCCCGAGGTAGTGATGTGTTCGTCACTGGATGACCTGCCCCCGTATGCCCACATGAACGGAGGACGCAAGAATGAGCGTGCCATGCCCCTCCCCCAGTCCTCAGCCTGCTGATGACTTCGGACCCCTCCCCACGCTGCTCTCCGGAGCCCGGCCCCCTCGGCGGGTTTGTCTCCATTCCCTATTTAAATTTGAAAAGGAAAAGAAAAAAAAAACGTCTGCCAGGTATTTTTATCTATCCCTGAGCGGCAAAGACTTACGGGAAGGTGGTGACAACGAAGGTGTAGCATCTGTCTTTCAACCCACCGATCTCTGCTCTGCTGGTGGTACATGTTGTTTTGTTTCGTTTTTTTTTTTCATATTTTGGTTCAATATATTGACTCTGCCAGTTGGCTGTCGATGTGACAGCCGCTCCTCTGCTGCTGAGGACAACGGAGGACAGGAGCGAGGAAGGAGGACAGGAAATCGTTCAGGTGGAGGCCCTTATCCCCCAACACACACACACGCTCACACATCACTGAACTTGTTTGATATATTGTCGTTTTGTTAAATTTTATATGGTTCCAAATAGGGAAAAACATGCAGGCCTTTATCAGTGACCAGTGTTTTGGTCTGTTGTGGACGGGCATTATTGTAAAACTGTTACGCATATCTGGGATTAATTCCAATAGAAAAGCACTTCGGAAAGGTCGCTGCCGCTATCATCCACCCCCCGACCCCCCCGCGCCCCTCCTCCGGGAGCATTTTGGTGGTGTATGTGAGGGGGTCAGATCTGCCAAATCTGTTGCCAAATTGTATTTTTTGTTCTCTCCTACCAGCTGGCATCCTTGTTTGGGTTTTGCCCTCCTGTTTCCTCCCCGTCTTCTCTTCATCGATGGATCATCACATAGATCTAGACCATGCAGAGCTCTTCCACGTTGATCTGTACCGCGTAGGTGGCCGCCATATCGATCCCATACTGTATAGATCGTTTTTTCCAAGGTTGAGCCGCATCCTGTTCCATGAAGTGATGTTCCATAAGGGCCTATGCAGAAAATAGAGAGGTAAAAAAAAAAAAGACCTCAAAGGACTGGGAAGAGGCTGGCATGAAGATGCGAACGACACGGACTAGATCTCAAGAAACGACAGACTCAGGGGTTCGCCCCGAGAGTTCAGTCTAGGAGACGTTGTGTAAAAGCAGGTAATGTTTTTTTTTTTTTTTTTTTTTTTTTTTTTAGTCGTCAGTTTTAACTGACATTGTGAACATCTCCATGTGGGTCTTACAGTTGTATGTCGGACCGCAGAGCATTTACATACACATCAGTTGTTTTTGAGTTACTTTTCTAACTTTTTTACGGTTTGAGGCATTCATCTGTACAGAAAGAAGCTGCTATTTTCATTCTTATCTCTCTTGTGGTTGTAATATAGTTGATATATATATATATATATCTGTATATGTATATATATATATATATATTACACACACGCACATATGTTTATGTGTGTGTGTGTGTGTGTGTGTTTGTGTGTGTGCGCGTGCGTGTGTGTAAAAAGAAGGGAGTCCTTCAGGTTGGATCTGTGACCGTTCCCACTACAGTCCAGTTGCTTATTTTTATGCTTTTAATTGGTTACAATGTATCCGAGACAACTTTTTCTATGTTGCTTAAAAACCGACGACTATTATTTTGCCACATAGCTTCCGAGGCCTTTACCCCCACCCCCCCCCCTCCCCACATCCCCCTTTCTCACCTTTTTTTTTTTTTTTCTCTTTTGGCACACCTCAGCTTTGCCTCCTCTACCCATGGTGTTTGGAGTCATAGGTCAGGTGTCGCTGCTGAGCCCCGCGTGATTCTCAGGTCAAAGAGGAGTTGAATCCTTTTCTTTTTATTTGATTTTTTCCCCCTCGTACCGATGTGTCTAAGGGGATTTTGCTGTGTGGATGCAGCCCGGCTTTGGGCACCAGAGAAACCTCGCCTATGTTAGTTACCTCCCTGTCTCACCCCCTTTCCTGTTTCCTCTGCTATTCTACAGGGATCACTCTGATCTTTAGATTAGGCCAGTGCATGCCTCAAACTGCAGAGCTGGGTCCAAAGTAGGTCCAATTACTGTTTGTGGCAGGTCCCCCACGTGATATGAGTGGAACTCAAAGGCTGCATTAGAAATGATGAAGTCTGAGTTACAGACTAAAGGAGACCCCCCCCCCATCCCCCCCGCTCCTAGCCCAAACCAGTGATGGGACCGAAGGTCCAGGCCCTGCACTTACTTTGAGGTAGCGCTGGCATGAAAATATTTCCGTAGTCACGCTGCTCCCCTCATACGGACACACCTCAGCTGGTGGGAGCGTAGGGACCGAGATAGCTGCCGCTGAAACACCATGAGATCGACTGAACTTGAGACAAATCCTTCTTTCCTGTTTTCGAGGAGTTGGGGTGTGCTAAAGGAACGCAGCAGAGTAGCCACGACGATGTGACGGCGTGCGTTCGGATCTCAGAGGACCGCTCGGGGGGGGGGGGGGGGTGGACTTTAAATGCTTGTCCACCTTTATATAGAAGAAAGAAAAATCCCCAGCCCCGTGAGCTTTTCCTTATTTATTTAATTTTGTTAATTGTAAATCACTGTACCATTACCCTTAAGAGGTTTTTTTTTTCTTTCTTTCTTCATTTTGTATGCTTTTTTTCTATTTGGAGGAACGCTTCTGTTGTTCCTTCGAGCATTCATCTACCTCACTGTTTGTTTTAATCTCTGCGTTCGGAAACAAGAAAGACATCTCACCTCTGTTGTCCACTCGGAAGGTCCTATTTAGGGCTCCGGACAACCTTGACACACCTTTTAACACGACGCGCAACACACGGGCGACAGAAACCCACCCACCCTGCCGGAGGGAGGGAGGCTGGACCGAGACGTGCCGGGCTGCTTCTGCGGCCGCCTTACTTAGCCTACGAGCTCTGCTTAACATCTGTCTGGTCGGGTGGAGAACGTGCACCAGCTACTGTGGCCTGCGGTTGAAGATGTTCGTTTTGTTTTTTTGGGTTTGTTTGTTTTGTTTTTGCTCCTGCAAAGCTATGCAGTGCCACCGAGATCAACGCCGTCTGCCCTCTGGTGGGCACCCGAAAGCATGTCCTCCGGTTTAAAGCGACGTTAGTTATCCGGGGGAAGGGGAATATTAATGGAGTTCCTACTTTGGAAGGCCAAACCACTCCTCCTCTCTGGGCGGAGAGAGTTAACGAGTCAATGTTGAATTTACAGAGTTGCACCCTCCCCTCAGGCTTCCTCGCAGTTTTAAGTTCAAATGTATGTTGAATAAACAGACAAATGCCATATTGCAGAGACGGTCTTCCCTAAAGGTGGCTGTGCTTAGACAGAGCCTCGTATTTGGTAATAATCGGCCTCCCCTTCAATTTCCCTAGTGGTAAACGCACAAAGTTGGAGCTCCATCGGCTCAGCTGTCTGGTGGAACGTACCTTTAACCGAGGGGGGGGGGGGGTGACCGTGCGTCATCTCCCGCTGTGAGGAGCGATGTGGGTCCAGCCGGCCTCAGACACAACCCCCGTGTTGTGGAGGAAGACGGCAGAGAAGACAGAATCTGTCCGTTCTGTCGTCAGGAGTCCCCAGTGTGTTGAGCCTACCGACCCTCCCACACGCAGGATGGCGTGTGGGAGGTGACGGTTTATGGATGTGGCACATTAAATCAGGGCACAACTGCATTTTGCTATCCAAAGTTTGTAAAGATTGAAGAATGAAAGTGAAGCCGGTAGAGGGGGATGTTCCTGAGTGGAAAGCATTTCTTTTTTTGTTGTTTTGAAATGAATTTAGATCAACAGGTCTGCGCCCATGGTTTCACCATATATGAATAGCTATAGATTATTATATGGGTGCAGATAGTACAAGTATAGAATAAATCTTTTTCTGTATGTCTTTGCACCTTTCAGAGTAAATATTTATTTGTTTCCATGTTATTAGAGATGGAGATTGGCTTGTAGTTCAGCGGATGGCCCGTGGCATTTCTGGACTCGTCAGATTTACTACTAAATCCAAACCATCACAGTAGAATACGGGTCGTTAGATGACAGAAGAGAGGGGCTCTGACGGTCACCGCGGTCTCATCGGATGGGCCGCTAGACCACGGCGAGGATACTCTGGTGACGCCAGTCAGGATCCCACCCTCTGAAAACCAAGTTTGTTTTCACGCAATATACTCTTAATTTGCTGAACGCCGCAACACTTTAACGGAGTTTGCTGTGTTAATTGAGGTTGCTGCTAACATATGGGAAAGTTAAGACGTGTTCATCCTTGACTAAACACAGCTTCATTTAATCTGTTGTGAAACACTTTTTTTTTTTTTTTTTTTTTAGGAGGGGGCCAGCGAAATGTTTAATCTGCCTAACATTCCTGCCTGTTCTTCCGAGAAGCCTTAATCGAACCCGCTGTCCTCTCTTTAACACCCGCTGTTTGCCGAGTGGAGTTTCAAGTGGTTTTGGTGGAGAATGAAGACGCCGCTAACCAGATTCTTGTGAACGGTCTTACTCACAAATTGTCGTTTTTGACCGTCTGATTGCTTTAAGACATCTTTTCCGCCTAGCCTTGTGAACTCGTGTCATGTCGGTTGTTAGTGGACTTTGTTTTCTGTCCAAAGACAACACTGAGACAGCAGGACGGCCACTAGCTAGACTAAACCATGGACCACCAAAACAGTCAGAGTGTACCGTCAAGTGGAGTACAGACCCCGACTGGGCTGGTACTGTTTAGTAAGGCTGAGGTACCATACAGATAACAAAACATTGGACTGAAATAGTTACCTTCGACACTTAATGCGCTTTTACAGTAGTGACTTGGGAACTGTCTTTGTGTGTGTCAGCTGTGATTGCACATTCTCAGGGGAACTTGGCCTACGTGCACACACAGGCAGCCAGTTTTCCTATCCTACTTACCCAGCATTGCCATCACTTTGTGACTTTAGAAAAGTGACTCCGCTTCCCGGGTGTGGAAACGACCGGGCTGGACGACCAACCCGCAGACGTGACGGTACACAAGCCCAAGTTGTAGCCGTGGCCCGGCGGACCTTCTCCACGAACGCGGCCGAGGCGCCTCGTCCCGGTAGGGTAAACATCGGTTCTCGACATTTCCTGCGGCGTTGGAGTCAACTTTCTGTCGTCGTCAGTTCTGTCTGTGGTGGTCCCTCATTCTGGGTTTCAACACAATGTGTAATAACACAATACAGGTGCGGTCACTGACGTAGCTTTGTTTCCGTTGTCCGACAACAGCACATCTATAAAAAGTTGATCCATCCCTCTCCTCCTCCTCCTCTTTCTCTACCCCCTCTTCCTCTCTCTCTCTCTCTCTCTTTGCAATAGACGAAACCCGTTTCACTAAAACCTGATTTCCACAAGAATTCTTGTCAAGCTGAAGTGAAGTGCGGGTACGGGCAGTTTAGACAGGGATTTTTAGGGTTTGTTGAGCAGATCTCCAGTCTGTTGCTTGAAGGCTCGTTCTTCACAGCCCAGGACTTCGTCTTCCCCCATGCGTTGTCTGCGATGGAGGCAAATGGCCCAGTTTGGGACTAGCACAAACCACCGGGCGGGTGCTAGTCCCATGGAAACGCGTTGATGATCTCCGGGAAAACTTTGTTTTGCGCTGTTTGCGGCACTTTTGACTTGGGTTTGGTAAGACTTCCCGATCCAAATGTGCCAGTCTGATAAACTTTCTGAGATCCTTGAAACCTTTTCTGTAACCCGAGTGAAATATAGCATTTGGAAATATTTGTGATAAAGTTTAAAATCTTACTTTTGTCCGGCTTGTCCAAGTTTATTTTCAGTGTGGACACTCCTGTTCTACACCTCGTTTTCTGAATCCATAGAAGCGCACCAAATGCACCCCTCCTCGTAGAGAGGCTACTTACTAGTTTCTTTTGTCCCTTTTGTAAAAGAAATATTTTTATTTCGTGCAGAATGATGTCCACCGTAAGAAACCAGTTAGCTCAGGATAATATTTTGTCAGTGTACAGTAAGTTGAAGTAGAAGAACAGGAGCATACATGTTAAAGTGGACTTGGACAAGTTACGCGAAGGTGAGATTTTATACATTCCATCCATCTGTTATCCAAACCGCTTATCCTGCTCTCAGGGTCGCGGGGATGCTGGAGCCTATCCCAGCAGTCATTGGGCGGCAGGTGTGGGAGACACCCTGAACTGGCCGCTGGGCCATTTTCAAACAATATGTGTTTCACTCAGGGTTTCAGGAAAAGGTTCAAGGACTTCAGAAAGGTTACCACATCTGCACATTTTGGTTGGGAAAACTTGCCCAACCCAGGTGAAAAGTGCCACAAACGACACCAAACGAGTCTTCCAGATAAGTGTCATTGCGTTTCCATGGGATTAGCACCCACGCAGTGGTTTGTGCTAGTCCCAAACGGGTCTAGAAGGCAAAGTACCCAAAGCCCGGGTGATGCACATCTTCACATTTGGAGGCCGTTACTGTGGTACTCCAACCAGCTTCAACTTCCCTTTAGACTGGTAGGCCATGATGAAAACGATCCAATATGGTAAAATGTGAAAGACCTACCCTGGATCCCGGATCCCGCCAGCCAGTGCCGCTGTAGCCTCACCCACTGGGTACAGCCTTTCCCCAGCTGGTGGGAAGCAGAAACAGCAAGCAACTGCTGGAAAACAACGGCTGGGACCACCACAAGCCCCCTCCGCCCACCCCGAACCAACGTGCAGACGAAGAGCTGTCCCAGGGGCAGACGCCCCCGCCCACCACAACGCGCATCATCCTGAATCCCCCATGACCGCCACATTCAACGGAGAAGGCCCCGCAGCGTTCGCAACCAGGGAGCTGCGATGCCAAGGCCCAACCCAGGCCGCCACAGTGATGGTGTCCCTTTGGGCAAAGTAATGTGAGCTGGGTTGCCGGAATGCCAGCTAGCTAAACAACGCTAACCGTCATTTCAGAATTTTGTGACCTCTGTCAAAGCACTTCACAGTTGTGCCGTCGTCTGACAACAGAAACAAAGATGAGTCGATAACAGCAGCGCCTGTATTGTGTTGTACGCTGTGGTGAAAGCTGCAGACAGTCAGAGGCCACAGCAAGTTGGCTTTTTAACATCGTGGGCTATGAGAACCCATCTTCACCTTCCGGCTAACAGGGGGCAGATGTTGGCCACGGTTGTGACAAAGGTCTATTATCCCACTCCGAGCCTCTTTTTATAAACAGCCGGTCGTTCTGGAGCTCTAAACGTGGCCGGGCGGTACAGTATGGGAGCTGGCTTGTCGAGATAAAGGACATACCGGTTCAGTGGGTTGGTGTGTCACACGGCAGGTGGCGTAGAGCAGTGTTTCTCAACCCAGTCCTCAAGGACCCCCTATCCTGCAGATTTTCTTTGCAACCCTGAATAAGGCACCTGTTTATAGTTATTCAACCAATCAGCAGTGATTGTCAGAGTTTGCACACCTTGCATAATTAAGTGCTTCGAGATGATTGGTCGAGTAAGTACAAGCAGGGCTACCTATGCAGGGTTACAATGAAAATCTGCAGGATAGGGGGTCCTTGAGGACTGGTTTGAGAAGCACTGGCGTAGAGGGAAATCTCACCTCCTTAACAGGTTGATACTCAACAGCGCCGCCGGCGGGTCATTCAGTGTCTCGGCCGCACCGCCCCCCCCCCCCCCCCCATTTGGAGTCACAGACTAAACGGACACATCTAACACAGGTGGACTTGTCTCACCAAACCCTCACTCCTCTTTTGCTCTGTCTCTCCATTCATTTCCATCCCACCTTCTCTCCTGGTACTTGATCACTATGTTTGTGTTTTGGTCTATATTGTGCAGTTTGTGTGTTTGTGTGTGTGTGTGTGTGTGTGTGTGGCTGTTGGTTTCTGAGTTGGTACTGGTTGTGGTTTGATGCATTAAAGATAAGCGGTTCAAATCGGTCTATCAGCTAGGGTCCTGGCTCAGTGTCGGGCGTTTTCTTTTTTCTTTTTGTTGTTGTTGTTGTTGTTTTGGACACCTTCATAAAATCACTGGTGTGTTTTGATGAACACTTTCAACATTTGTGGTCTGACGTTTGCCTCAATTTTACCACTTGGACGCCTCTTAGAGCTGATAGGCTAATGACTGAAACCCCCCCTTTTTTTTTGTCGTAAATTGTGGCCATTTTGATACCGACACGTCGATGTGTGTAAATTGGCCTTCAGAATTGTTTTTTTTTTTTTGTGTCTCTTTGTTGTATTGATTTATTATTAGACTGACGCTTCATTCTTCATTTTCTTTTGTATATTCTGTTGTGTTTTTTTTTTTTTTACTGCTATCAAATATTCTAAATCCTGGTGACAAAATTGAATGGCTGAAGGAAAAGAGAATGTTGGTTTCTCTGATTCTTTTTTTTTCTAAGCGTTTACCACAAGATTTAAAATGAATAAAACATATGCAAACTGTGTCGCTGCGCCTCTTTTGTTGTGAAGGCGGCGTGTTGTTCAGTGCAGCGTTTCCTTTGGGGCGAGACCCTTTGCAGCCATAGCAGCAGTCCCCTCACTCTGACCATGTAGCCCCGACCGGACCGACTGGGGCTGCGTGGACCTGCGTTTACATCAGAATCAGGAACACCTTGTCGTTTCCTCAGCCCGCAGCGGTGCAACACGAAGACAAAAACACATCCAAAACTACAAGGACACACACGTCCAAACTAACACACATACCCAAACTAACATATCCAAACTAACACACATATCCAAACTAACACACATACATCTAAACTAACACACATCCAAACTAACACACATATCCAAACTAACACACACACGTCCAAACTAACACGCATACCCAAACTAACATATCCAAACTAACACACATATCCAAACTAACACACATATCCAAACTAACACACATATCCAAACTAACACACATATCCAAACTAACACACATACATCTAAACTAACACACATCCAAACTAACACACATATCCAAACTAACACACACACATCCAAACTAACACACATAACCGAACTAACACACATCCAAACTAACACACATGTCCAACTAACACACATCCAACCTAACACACACATCCAAACTAACACACACATCTAAACTAACACACACATCCAAACTAACACACATATCCAAACTAACACACATCCAAACTAACACACACATCTAAACTAACACACATCTCAACTAACACACACATCCAAACTAACACACACATCTAAACTAACACACACATCCAAACTAACACACATATCCAAACTAACACACATCCAAACTAACACACACATCTAAACTAACACACATCTCAACTAACACACACATCCAAACTAACACACACATCTAAACTAACACACATATCCAAACTAACACACATATCCAAACTAACACACATATCCAAACTAACACACACATCTAAACTAACACACATCCAAACTAACACACATACATCTAAACTAACACATACATCCAAACTAACACACACATCTAAACTAACACACACATCCAAACTAACACACATACATCTAAACTAACACACATACATCTAAACTAACACACACATCCAAACTAACACACATACATCTAAACTAACACACATACATCTAAACTAACACATACATCAAAACTAACACACATCCAAACTAACACACATATCCAAACTAACACATACATCCAAACTAACACACATCCAAACTAACACACACATCTAAACTAACAGATATATCCAAACTAACACATATATCCAAACTAACACATATATCCAAACTAACACATATATTCAAACTAACACACATATCCAAACTAACACACATCCAAACTAACACATATATCCAAACTAACACACATATCCAAACTAACACACACATCTAAACTAACACACACATCCAAACTAACACACATACATCTAAACTAACACATACATCCAAACTAACACACACATCTAAACTAACACACACATCCAAACTAACACACATACATCTAAACTAACACACATACATCTAAACTAACACATACATCCAAACTAACACACATCCAAACTAACACACATATCCAAACTAACACATACATCCAAACTAACACACATCCAAACTAACACACACATCTCAACTAACACATATATGCAAACTAACACATATATCCAAACTAACACATATATCCAAACTAACACATATATCCAAACTAACACACACATCTAAACTAACACATATATCCAAACTAACACATACATCCAAACTAACACATATATCCAAACTAACACATATATCCAAACTAACACACACATCTAAACTAACACATACATCCAAACTAACACACATATCTAAACTAACACATATATCCAAACTAACACACACATCTAAACTAACACATATATCCAAACTAACACATATATCCAAACTAACA
This sequence comes from Lampris incognitus, assembly GCF_029633865.1. Taxonomy (NCBI): domain Eukaryota; kingdom Metazoa; phylum Chordata; class Actinopteri; order Lampriformes; family Lampridae; genus Lampris; species Lampris incognitus. Next base: position 61,750,898 of record NC_079214.1, read on the forward strand.
CACACATCTAAACTAACACATACATCCAAACTAACACATATATCCAAACTAACACACATGTCCAAACTAACACATACATCCAAACTAACACACATATCCAAACTAACACATATATCCAAACTAACACACACATCCAAACTATCACATCTAAACAAAACAAAAAATCACTGTCCAGGAGAACCAACACCAGCCAGGATGACTGTCAGAACTGCCAGTCTGCAAAAAAAGTATTAACCACTACAACTTGAAGTTTATTTTATTAAGTTGAAGTATCTACTGCTACTACTGCTACTACTACCTTCGGCTGCCCCCATTAGGGGGCGCCACAGCGGATCACCAGTTTCCATCTCTTCCCGTCCTCTGCATCCTCCTCTGTCACACCAGCCACCTGCTTGTATATTTCAAGCATATTTAATATCAGTGCACTAGTAGTATACTTGTAAGTATACTTAGGTATAATTTTGTTTAGTATGTCTCTGATAAGTACTTAAAATATAAACCGAAGGCATACTCACTGATGTTTAGTTTAAAATAAGTATACTAATGGCACACTTGAATAGTCTGCTTGGTTGTAAGGGTGGGCTAGCAGTTAGCTTAGCCTGCCCCGCTTCCGCATCCTGTCAGACCGCCCTTGGCGTTCGCTCTTGGGGCGCGGCTCCACTCAGGGCCGTGGTCCCGGGGCCCACCGGATGCTGCAGACCAGGCTCTCCCTCAGCCGATCCAGCGCCGGCTCTCCCAGCCGATCCAGCGCCAGCTCTCCCAGCCGATCCAGCGCCAGCTCTCCCAGCCATCAAACGAAGACAAACTGAGACGTGGGCAAAGACACTGCATGGACGGTACTGGGTGAGGCCGCTGTCGCAGATGTGAATTGGTGCCGCCATCTTCCCGTGCTCTTCTTCTGCTACAGAAGCAGTGGCTGCAGGAAAGGCAGCATTACTTCTCCTCTGGTCATGAAAAAGATCAACCAGTAAAAAGAAATTCATCCGCCACATCGAGACGGATAAGATTCCTTTGCTTGTTTCTCCTGGTTCAGCTTTTGTCTGCTGGGGCCCTCCATGGTTTTCCTTGCAGGTACCCGGTAGACAGTCGGGTCATCAGCACAGCTGGGCCCAGTGTTCCCTAGAGGAGCGCCCCGTTCGGTCCCGCATGGAAATTATTTCCTGTTTCGTTTACCATTTATGTCGTTACGCTTAATGACCAAATCACGTTAATCTGATTACTCATGTCTCTCCCAATATGTGCCCCCCGGTTTCGAGCTGGTCATGACCCCACACCTGTCTCTGGTGAACCGTGTCTCCCTGAAGTCAGTTCTACCAACCGGGGCTCCCCGCATAGAAACAAGCAGCGTTTGCAGGATGGTCTGCAGGCTCAGTCCAGATCCAGCTGTGACTGAAAGAGAGAGAATGTCATTTCTGCACCACAGCTGCAGCATTATTTTTGTAACTATGGTAAGTCCTTTAAACTTGTAACAGCTGCGCCATATGTCATCTTTACACGCTGCATTCGTCATATAACAGTTTCTTTTCGACCGCTGGAAACCCCACACAGTTAACTCGTTTTCCTGTAACACTATAATTTCTGATTGCGTTCAGACAAAATGCAAATGTAAAGCACATTTTGCACGGTACCCTGTAAACACAAAGGTCATACAATTGGCATAAAGAAAATCGTTGAAATACGTCTTTCTAATCAAAATGGATTGTATTGTTTACAGTTGACTTCTATCGCTCCCACATGCTCTTCATTACACAAATCCTTACATGCAAAATACTAAAAACAACAATCGGTACAACAACAGGGTCGTGTGGATGAAACGTTGTGGGCGAACTGGCCGGTAAGCTGCTACAGTCAGATTTTATGCATCAGATCAGTATTTTCTTGTACATTACACTAGCTGGGAATACTGTAATAGATATCTTTACCCAGATAGCATCCGGATGTGGGCCACTTCAAGCAATGATGCAACACTGACGGCCTTCTTCCGGCCCTGACAAAATGGATCTGAGCCTAAAGTGGCCCACATGTATAATACCAAATATGGCCCAAATATGTCAACTCAAATGTGGGCCTTTTTTTGGCAAAGATGCGGTGCTCTCAGCAACATGTCATCTGGATGTGACCCTGAAGTGGCCCGTGTGGTAAATGGTGAATATGGCCCAAATATCACACAACAAATATGGGCCACCTTTGGTAAATATGTGGCACATGCGGCATTGCTATGGCTTGGTTCTGGCCCAAATCTGGCAAACAGGAGCGGACCGCCCAAGTGCCATCATTCCATGTGGTATATGGGCCGGATGAAGTGCCGGGTGTGGGATGGGTCCGGGCCACAGCAATTTTGCTATCTGGGTATAGATTTGTGTGTGTGTGTGTGTGTAGAACAATCTATATTGACTGCTACTTTACACTGTAGTTTACAGACAAATTGCAATGATTTGGTGATCATCAGCTCTAAGTATGGTGCATAAATATGTACCCAAGGTTGACCGTGTCATATTGATGCCAATACTCAGCATATTATTTGTCTTTACTCATGCGATAATTAAAATACTATATATGTATGTATTTCCATTTGGTGATGTGTACTCACAATTTTTTTTCACCCCGTTTATTGTAAAGTGACTTTAGTGTTAGAAAAGCGCTATATTTTCCAAACTTTATTGCAGACTCAGGGTCCATAACAGACAAAGACAAATAGAGAAAGGACAAACCCCAGAGTAAACACAATAGAATAACATAAAAGGAACAAATCAGTGTCTTATAAGAAGGCAGCTACACCAGTGGTCCCACTGGTAGCGTGTGGCACTGAATCTTATATTAGTTAAACTCTTGATGACTACATTATCAGAGTCATTGAGCCGGCAAATAAATTTATACATGAGATTTCTTAGAAGAGCCTGATAGGTACTGACTCCTGCAGCCACAAACATGTCACCTGCACTACACCATCCAGGTCTTGTTAGTAGTATTCCCATAGCATCATTATAAGCTACTCGAAGCCTCTGTAAGCTTGCTTTTTTATAGTTTGACCACAAGGGGGCAGTATAGAGTGTTGTACAATATGCTCTGAACAGAGACGTCTTCACACTAACTGAGCACATACCAAACTTGCGTGACAGAGTGTTTGCTTGTGCACATACATCATGCGGCATTGCCTATAAATATCATCATCGTCTGTCATTTGTTCAGTCATATAATGCCCAAGATTACATACCCCAAGATTATTATCAGACAATTTAAAATCAGGACATGTTAGATGATTGACCTCTTTGGTTCTGCAGATCATGACAACACTCTTACTAGCATTGTATGTGATATCATGCTGCACACCATACACACAACATATATCAAGGAGCTGCTGGAGACCGGCGCTGCTGGGACTAAAGAGGACAAGGTCATCTGCATACATAATATGGTTCACCAAGGTATTACCCATCATGCACCCAGTGTTACAGGCTTTCAGCTGCTGGGGCACATCATCAATATATAAATTGTAGAGAACTGGAGACAGAATTCCCCCTCGTCTGACCCCAAATGGGGCTGAAACACTATTACCCCATCTTGCACAGTCTGGTGGGCAGACCACTAAGCCAGGATTGTCACCATGTATATTTAGGCACCCCTCTCTGACTCAGTTTAACAAACAGCTTTCTGTGATTAACACGATCAAAAGCTTCAGAAGCATCAATAAAACACATAAGAACCGATGAGTTTTGGCCTCTGTATTTGTTAATAATTTCCTTTCAGGCATGTATACATAAACTATATAAGATTGATTGATTATTATTGTTACCGGTTATTTTCTTGCCCGGTGCGGGATTCGATTACGGAGTGTACTGCACCACAAGGCGACGTCACTAACCGCTCGGCTAAAGGATCAGACCTGTTAGCTAGGGGCTAACGTGTCTTATTAGTAGTTTACATTATTATTATTACTATTATTATTATTATTTTGAATGTATGTCGGCACTTTTGCAGGTTTCAGGAGTGAATTAAAGCAGTTGATAAACACGGTAAGAGGACAGAGGGACCGCATTTCAGAACCCCCCCCCCCCCCGTTCATTCTCCCATAAACAAATAACGCCGAACGGCTCCAGCGGCGCTGCACGGGACTCAAACTGACGTCATCCTCTTTTCTTTTTTTTTTAGGTCCAAGACTACAATGACCGTCGGCCACATGGGCGACTACGTCACAGGGGGGGCATGGGCGACTACGTCACAGGGGGAACCCCCCCTCCCCTCTCCCGTTGTTTACGTTTGTTGCTCGGTGGTAAAGCGAGCGAGCCGCTACGTCCGTTAGCTAGCCGGCTAGCTAGCTAGCCAGGCAGGTAAACTGGCGTTTCGGTAAAGGAAATGCGCACATAGACTCGCGGGGCGATAGGCGACGGCTGGCGTGGCCATGCGAGACTGAGGTAAAAAGAAATGGCGGCCTTTTCTCGCGTTTTGTCGTCGTTTCTGGGTGAACGTGAGGGAGCTCGTCAGACTAGCGTGTCGAGAGGCGGCTAATGGCTATGTGCTCCTAGCTTAGACTGGGTAGCTTGGTGCCTCCGTTATCTGCTCCCGAACTGCTCTCCGGGCTTCTGTTGCTGGCTAATCGATGACGCTGCAGTGCGCCGACCTGTTGAGTCGCACCTTGTAGCTTTACCGCGGCGACCAAACGCCGCTACCGCCGCTGCTGGTCACGCCGCCTCCCGGCAGCGCCGCGGTAGCGTAGCGGTCCACTACGTTGCCTGCCACCACGGGGGTCGGCGGTTCGAATCCCCGTGTTACCACTGGTTTGGTCGGGCGTCCCTGCAGACTCAATGGGCCGCGTCTGCGGGTGGGAAGCCGGATGTGAGTAGTGGGAGGGGAGGGGAGGGGAGAGGAGAGGAGAGGAGGGGATGTCGCCTCCCAGCAGCTGAAGAAGCTGGGGCGGTGTGGACTCCTTCCTCCCACCGCAGAACGTCACCTGTGCTGGGTTATTGTTTGGTCGGGCGTCCCTGCAGACACAATTGCAGACACAATTGGCCGCGTCTGTGGGTGGGAAGCCGGATGTGAGTAGTGTAATTGGCCAAGTACAACTGTGGAGAAAAGAGAGAGGAGAGGGGATGGGATGTCGCCTCCCAGCAGCTGAAGAAGCTGGGGCGGTCTAACCACCCTGGATTAGCAGTATCGCATACATCAGCTTGCTTGTCTGCGGCCGGGGGCATTGTCTTTAACGAAAGATACAAGGGTGATGCGGTGCTGGGTGAAATGTAAAATAGGATCACAAAACAAACACGATATCTGCTTACATACAAAGATGCCCTATTTAGAAGTCCACCTGATGTTTATTACACTGAACTGTGTGGTAATGTCAACTATAGCATCAAACCAAGACTTGTTTTCAAATAATTGGCCCTCAATTATTTCAGATCCCATTTTGTGAGAAATTTTAGGTAATCTTGTTGTCATTCGTTTAGATGACACGATTTTGTATCATAATATGGCAATATCTGAATTTCATCCCAATATAATATTGAAAGATAACATTGAATTCTTATCCGGACCTAGCATGATGTTTTTGACGCTTCTTTCCATCCTGCCTTGTCTCAGGCAACAATAAGTTGTGGCTGCGGACTCCTGCCCAAGGAGGTGTCTCCTGAGAGATGGCCACAGAACTCAACGAAGCAATATTAACGGCCAAACAAGAGCGCCACAAGAACCTGTTCCTCAACTACAAGAACTTAAACTGCTTCCCTGTGGAGCTGCTGAAGGGTGAAGGCTTGCAGTTTCTGGAGCGACTCTACATGAAGAGGAACTCCATCACTACACTGGTATCTGTTAGAGCTGCGTACTGCCGAGAATTTACCAATACAGCTCATATCACCGTGCAGGTGTCAAGATTTAATATATTGTGACATATAAGGATACTGCGATATACTGCAAATATTTTCAACATTTTAGAAAAATGTCATCAAAAAGTACACCTCAACATGCATAAAATCAGAGGAATCAGAGCCATAGCCTGTGGCTGTTGTAGTTCTGTGCAGTCCTGTACTGCACTTGCTACCCAGTGGTCAGAGGTGGAAACGGCACAATGAAGCAGTGCCACGTCTCTATGCGTAATCTTAAGAATTGATCCACTGTTTTTGAAAAAAGATACAATATTGTGGAAAAAAAATAATATCACGATGCTCAAATGTATGGACATTTTCTTACATAATCCTGTTGCTTGCAGTTTGCTTGCTCTTTCTGCACAGGAGCGAATATCTCGCAAAGCTCCACTACTAAATCTGACAGTTGGTCGACACTACCATGCTACTATCATCGACACTATATACAGTGCAGAATATAACTTTAGACCTTATTTGTCAGGGTTTACCAATCATAAAATTTTCTGAACAAGTTTGCTTTACTTTTCTATCATGATCTTCCAGAGGAAAAAAAAAATCATTCAGTCAAGTTTCAAAACTCACATTTTGTTGAAATAAGTGCAGACTAAATCCTGTGAAATTGTCCCCATTGCAATTATATTTCTATGCTATAATTGATGTCATGATGAATCAAATCTAATTTTGGGGCAATATTTCCGACATTGTTGAGTTACTTTATAAACCAACCCTTCACTTCTCTCTCCTCTCTGTGTCTCTCTGTGTCTCTTTGTCTCTCTCACAGCCTGATAATCTTGCTCAGAAACTCCCAAATCTTATTGAGCTGTGAGTATTGCGTTTTGCTACAGTGCTTATTATTTGATTGTAAATGAGCATCTTGCATTATTATTTGTAAATATCATTGACTGTATTAGAAAAAAAAACTGCTGGCAAAGTGCTGGTGCAGTTTGTCTGGCTTGTGAATTAGTCTACTCTGCCCCCCACTTTAGCAGATTAGCAAACTATTCCTTAACAATCTAGTTTGCTCATAAAATTTAAAGTTGGCTAATGGATTGTGGTAATGTACCTGTCATTATTCCCTGTAGAAAGGAGTCAGTTTACAGCCCTAACTCCAGCAGCTTAATGTTGTAATCACATGAGCATCTCTAACAACACATTTCTTTGACTGGGGTCTGAGAAGGCTTCTGTTACTGTTTGGTGCTGTCAGTGTCAGTAGAAGTATTTCAGTGTTTCTTTCCCCTGATTGTGAAATGTACGTTATTTAACATGACTGAGTAATTTGCTAAATGGCATTCCATGATATTAGCTTGTGATATTGACGAGACAAAAATGTCATCGTACTTCAGTGCAAAACCGTTGCAACAACACTGCCTGCAAAATAGTTAAACGGAGACTGCAATGAGGCGTTTATCCAGCTGGTGTCGCTACAGCTCTATAATCAGTCTGACTCCAATGGCGGATTCAGAATCCAGTTAAACATCAAATTGAGAGTTCAAATTCTGTTGTCTTGTGTTTTTGTTCATTCAAGGTATTTGCACTCTAACAACATAGCCGTCGTTCCTGAAGGTAAACCTCTCTTTCTATCAACAGAGCCGCTTTCCACATGGCTTGACTGACACTTGTCACATGATTTGACAGTATTTGATCCACGATTGCCTGTTTTTGAGACTAGACTATCCTCTATGAGCTGATCCACAACACACTATTCCTGTTGGTTTTACTGATGGCATTAGTTCTTTTATTTTTTGCATTGGTAAGACATAACAGCACAAAAAGGACTTTCACAACAGCAAAAATAATACCAGAATAAAGCAAATCAGTAATTATTGCAATTAAGATAAAACTAACTTGTCAAATAAATGAAACATCCATGAAATGAAAAGGGACATTAAAAAGAACCGTAACCAGAGCAATATCAGAATGGAATTAATCTTGGCATCGCTGCTTAAGTGTAGGCCATTATTTTCTGAGCCACTACTGTCAAAATGAAGCCAGCGATGTGATGATTGTCTTTTGATTCAAGTGAGAATGGTTGTGTTGTGCTCTCCAGCTATTGGAAACCTGGCCAGGCTGCAGTCACTAGATCTGAGTGACAACGCCCTCCAGCTCATCTGTCCGGAGATTGGTCGGCTGAGGTCCCTACGACACTTAAGGCTGTCAAATAACCAGCTGAAAACTCTTCCTCCAGGTAGAGCACAGCTTCTGTCTGCAGTTGCCATTTCTGTTGATCTCTCTCATTGCCCCTCTAATTGTTTTTGACATTTTTTTTTCTTTCAAACTTTGGTCAACCCTTGATTCATCATGGGATTTAAAACAGGGTCTGAGTTCAATTTCCAGGCAGTGTTGATGTTTTACAGCTTAACCAGCCACTGAGGATGCACAAGCCAGTGCATTCTTAGTGCCGGTTCCAAGCCCAGATAATTGGGGAGGGTTGTATCAGGAATGGCGTCCGGCGTAAAACCTTTGCCAAATCAAACATGTCAGGAATCAGGAACATTTATTTGTCATTTCATTCCATGCACCTGCACACATGAAATGAAATGAAATGTCATTTCCCCCAGCCCACAGCAGTGCAACACAAAGACAAAAACACATCCAAATTACAAGAACACATATATCCAAACTACTAAAAGACCCCACAAAAACACATATATCCAACATACATTTTTTTTTAAAAATTCACTGTCCAAGAGAGCGAACGCCAGGATGACTGTCAGAACTGCTGATCTGCATGGGCTAGCAGTTAGCTTAGCCTGCCCCACTTCCACATCCTGTTAGACTGCCCTTGGTGTTTCCTCCTCGGGCGCAGCTCCAGGCAGCAGCAGACTAGGCTCCTCCAGCCGATCCAACGCCAGCTCTTCCAGCCAGACACCTTGGACACACTCCACACGTCGACACCAAAAACACAAGTCAACACTAGGCAAGGCTGCCGCCAGACCACCCTCTGCCACAGATCCAGTGTGGAAATCTGATTTATGATCCACATCGGTGTTATCGACAGTTCCGATAATAACGATATGGATCATAAATCAGATTTCCATACCGGATCGGTTGAGGTCTGGGTTACCAACGACCGCCACTGGTACTGTTGGCCAGCAGGGTGCTGATGGAAACTATGCTTCTGTTGGGCAAAGGAGAAGGAGAGGGGGAAGGCATGTCCAGAGGCAGCGGGAGAGGAGGAAGGGTAGGAGTGTGGAGGTGAGAGTCAGAACCTTGAATGTTGGCACAATGACTGGTAAAGGGAGAGAGCTGGCTGATATGATGGGAAAAGGAAGCTAGATATACTCTTATGTGCAAGAGACCAGGTGGAAGGGGACTAAGGCCAGGAGCATCAGAGCTGGGTTCAAACTCTTGTACCATGGTGCAGATGGGAGGAGAAATTGGGTAGGGGTAATTCTGAAGGAATAGTATGTCAAGAGTGTGCTGGAGGTGAAGAGAGGGTCGGACAGAGTGATGAGTATGAAGCTGGAAATCGAAGGTGTGTTGATGAATGTTATCAGCACATATGCCCCACAAGTTGGGTGTGAGATGGAAGAATTCAGGAGTGAGTTGGATGAAGTGGTACCCAAGGAGGACTTTGGAGCGGACTTTAATGGCCATGTTGATGAAGGGAAAAGAGGTGATGAGGAGGTGATTGGCAGGTATGAGTATGGTGTCAAGGAGAGGAATGTGGAAGGACAGATGGTGGTAGTTTTGGGAAAAGGATGGAAATGGCTGTGGTGAATACATATTTCAAGAAGAGGGAGGAACGGTGACGTATAAGTGGAGGAAAGTGCACACAGGTGGACTATATCTTACGTAGTAGGTGCGATGTGAAAGGGATTGGAGACTGCAAGGTGGTGACGGGAGAACGTAGCTAGGCAGCATTGAATGGTGGTCTGTAGGAGGACTTTGGAGACCAAGAAGAAGAAGCGAGTAAAGGCAGAGCCAAGGATCAAATGGTGGAAGTTGAAAAAGGAAGACTGTGTGGCATTCAGGGAGGAGTGAAGACAAGCACTGGGTGGTAGTGAAGAGTTGCCTATGGCTGAGCAACCACTGCAGAAATAGTGAGGGAGACAGCTAGGAAGGTACTTAGTGTGTCATCTGGACAGAGGAAGGAAGACAAAGAGATATTTGTTATTTATTTATTTATTTTATCTAGTGTAAAGCATCCTTGGGTTCCTTGAAAGGTGCTATACAAAACTAAGTAGTTGTTGTTTGTGGTGGGGGTGGAATGACGAAGTGCAGCAAAGTATACAGAGGAAGAGGTTGGAAAAGAACAATTGGGATCGTAAGAGAGATGAAGAAAGTAGACAGGAGTACAAGGAGATGTGGCATAAAGTGAAGAGAGAGCTGGCGAAGGCAAAGGAAAAGATGGATGGTGAGTTGTATGAGAGGTTAGACACTAAGGAAGGAGAAAAAGGACTTGTACCGATTGGCTAGACAGAGGGACCGAGCAGGGAAGGATGTGCAGCAAATAAGGTCAATGAAGGATGGAGATGGAAATGTGCTGACAATCGAGGAGAATGTGTTGAGAAGGTGGAAGGAGTACTTTGAAGGGCTGATGAAGGAAGAAGATGAGAGAGAGAGAAGGTTGGATTATGTGGGGATAGTGAATCAGGAAGTGTGGTGGATTAGCAAGGAGGAAGTGAGGGCAGCCATGAAGAGGATGAAAGGCTGTTGGTCCAGATGACATACCTGTGGAGGCGTGGAGGTGTTTAGGAGGGATGGCAGTGGAGTTTTTAACTAGATTGTTTAACACAATCTTGGAAAGTGAGAGGATGCCTGAGGAGTGGAGAAGAAGCATACTGGCACCAATTTTCAAGAATAAGGGCGATGTGCAGAACTGTAGCAACTACAGAGGTATAATGTTGATCAGCCACAGCATGATGATATGGGAAAGAATAATGGCAGCTAGGTTAAGAGGAGAGGTGATGATCAGCGAGCAGCAGTATGGTTTCATGCCATGAAAGAGCACCACAGATGTGATGTTTGCTTCGAGAATGTTGATGGAGAAGTATAGAGAAGGTCAGAAGGAGTTACATTGTGTTATTGTGGATTTAGAGAAAACATCTGACGGTGTGCTGAGAGAGGAGGTATGGTATTGTATGAGGAAGTCGGGAGATGCAGAGAAGTATGTAGGAGTGGTGCAGGATATGTATGAAGGAAGTGTGACAATGGTGAGGTGTGCGGTTGGAATGACAAATGGGTTCAAGGTGGAGCTGGGATTACAGGAAGGATCGGCTCTGAGCCCTTTCTTGCTTGCAATGGTGGTGGACAGTTTGATGGACGAGATCAGGCAGGAGTCTCCGTGGACTATGCTGTTCGCAGATGACATTGTGATCTGTAGCGAGAGTAGGGTGCAGGTTGAGGAGAGCCTGGGGAGGTGGAGGTATGCACTGGAGAGAAGAGGAATGAAAGTCAGTAGGAGCTAGATGGAATACATATGCGTGAATGAGAGGGAGGACAGTGGCACGGTGAGGATGCAAGGAGTAGAGGTGATGAAGGCGTATGAGTTTAAATACTTGGGGTCAACTGTTCTGGTTCGTACAGAATTTCATATATATCCTTCTAGCTGCATACTGGGACTTAACTTACCTATAGCCAGCATGCACTGCTCTATTGTGCCTTCGGTGGTAGTAAAATACATAAAAAATACAGTAATCATATTGTAAAGTTTAATTATTGGGCAGTTTTAACATGCAGGTTGATAACTAACTACTTAAGTCTAGTGAGCAAAGCTAGAAAAACGTACATCACAGTTTTGATGAAACGGACCAGAGTGCGTACATACATGCATATTTAAATGCCTGTGTGCACCCAAACTCATGTGGGTGATGTTAACAGGAGACGTTAGTGGGAGTTAGTGTGGATGCTGCTAATGAAGTGAGTCTGGATTTAGATAATGAGACAGTGTCAGATTTGCTGAAGTTTCAGAAGGAATGGGTCCTACCCATGCTTTTCTGCCCATGTCATAAGAGCACTCTGGTTATTCTGGGTTCCAGTTTGTGATTCCTGCTTTATTGAAGGCTATTAAAGTGCTGAAAATGTAGTTATTTTTTTAAACAAGTGCGAATTCACAAGAGCTGCGACCATGTACATGCATGCACCCACGTGTGCATGCATTCGTGTAAAACAACCTCACAAACACTTGACCTCCATGGCAGATTCCAGCCTCATAGGTAGAAAGTTGTGATTGCTATAGGGTGAGCATAGCTTTGTGGACCAATGAACAGATAGATTATTGTAAACCAATAAACTGATGGGCCAACAGAACAAGATACAGAGCTCCTGGTCGCAGCTAAAAAAAGTTACACTGTTACTCGTTCCTAATCCTGTCCTTCCTCATCACTCTCAGTGAAAATCTTCAGATCTTCAACTCTGCCACCTCCAGCTCCCCCTCCTGTCTTTTCTTCAGTACCACTGTCTCCAAACCATATAACATAGCTGGTCTCACAACCATCTTGTAAACCATCCCTTTGATTCTTGCTGGTACCCTTCTGTCACAAATCACTCCTGACACTCTTCTCCCCCCACTCCACCCTGCCTGCACTCTCTTCTTCACCTCTCTCCTGCATTCCCTGTTACTTTGGACAGTTGACCCAAGTATTTAAAGTCATACGCCTTCGTCACCTCTACTCCTTGCATTCTCACCATTCCACTGGCAGCCCTCTCATTCACACATGTATTCCATCTTGCTCGTACTGACTTTCATTCCTCTTCTCTCCAGTGCATACCTCCACCTCTCCAGGTTCTCCTCCCCCTGCACCCTACTCTCGCTGCAGATCACAACGTCATCCACAAACATCATAGTCCATGGAAATTGATCTCGTCCATCACCATTGCCAACAAAAAAGGGCTCAGAGTCGATCCTTCATGTAATCCCTTCTCCACCTTGAACCCATCTGTCATTCCAACCGTGCACCTTACCATTGTCACACTTCCCTCATACATATCCTGCACCACTCCTACATACTTCTCTGCAACTCCCAACTTCCTCATACAATACCACACCTCCTCTCTCAGCGTCCTTTCATATGCTTTATGTAAATCCACACAGACACAATTTAACTCCTTCTGTCCTTCTGTATACTTCTCAATCAACATTTTCAAAGCAAACATCGCATCTGTGGTGCTCTTTCATGGCATGAAACCATACTGCTGCTCGCTGATCATCACCTCTCCTCTTAACCTAGCTGCCATTACTCTTTCCCATATCATCATGCTGTGGCAGATCAACTTTATACCTCTGTAGTTGCTACAGTTCTGCACATCACCCTTGTTCTTGAAAATCGGTACCAGTATGCTTCCTCTCCACTCCTCGGGCATCCTCTCACTTTCCAAGATTGTGTTAAACAATCTGGTTAAAAACCCCACTGCCATCTTACCTAAATACCTCCATGCCTCCACAGGTATGTCATCTGGACGAACTGCCTTTCCACTCTTCATCTTCTTCATAACTGCCTTCACTTCCTCTTTGCTAATCCAACGCACTTCCTGATTCACTATCCTCACATCATCCAACCTTCTCTCTCTCTCTCTCTCTCTCTCTCTCTCTCTCTCTCTCTCTCTCTCTCTCTCTCTCTCTCTCTCTCTCTCTCTCTCTATCATTTTCTTCATTCATCAGCCTCTCAAAGTACTCCTTCCACCTTCTCAGCACACTCTCCTCGCTTGTCAGCACATTTCCATCTCTATCCTTCATCACCCTTACATGCTGCGCATCCTTCCATGCTCGGTCCCTCTGTCTAGCCAATCGGTACAAGTCCTTTTCTCCTTCCTTAAGTGTCTAACCTCTCATGCAACTCACCATATGCCTTTCCTTGGCCTTTGCCACCTCCCTCATCTCTTTACGCTGTATCTCCTTGTACTCCTGTCTACTTCATCTCTCCGACTATCCCACTTCTTCTTTGCCAACCTCTTCCTCTGTATACTTTGCTGTACTTCCTCGTTCCACCAGCAAGTCTCCTTGTCTTCCCTCCTCTGTCCTGATGATATACCAAGTACCTTCCTTGCTGTCTCCCTCACTATTTCTGCAGTGGTTGCCCAGCCATACGGCAACTCTTCACTACCACCCAGTGCCTGTTTTAACTCCTCCCTGAGCTCCACACAACAACCTTCCTTCTTCAACTTCCACCATTTGATCTTCATTTCTGCCTTCACTCTCTTCCTCTTCTCGGTCTCCAAAGTCATCCTACATACCTCCATCCGATGCTGCCTAGCTACGTTTTCCCCTGTCATCACCTTGCAGTCTCCAATCCCTTTTACATCGCACCTACTACATAAGATATAGTCGACCTGTGTGCACTTTCCTCCACTGTTATACGTTGCACTGTCTTCCTCCCTCTTCTTGAAATATGTATTCACCACAGCCATTTCCATCATTTTCACAAAATCCACCACCATCTTTCCTTCCAAATTTCTCTCCTTGACATCGTACCTGCCCATCACCTCCTCATCACCTCCGTTTCCTTCACCAACATGACCATTCAAGTCCACTGCAAACACCACTCTCTCCTCCTTGGATACACTCTCCACCACGTCATCAAACTCACTCCAGAATTCTTTTTTCTCTTCCATCTCACACCCGACTTGCGGGGCATATGCACTGATAACATTCATCAACACACCTTCGATTTCCAGTTTCATACTCATCACTCTGTCCAACACTCTCTTCGCCTTCAGCGCTACTACTACTACTACTATCACTTTCGGCTGCTCCTGTTAGGGGTCACCACAGTGGATCATCTGTTTCCATCTCTTTCTGTCCTCTGCGTCTTCCTCTGTCACACCAGCCAGCTGTATGTCGTCCCTCACCACATCCATAAACCTCCTCTTTGGCTTTCCTCTTCCCCTGTTCCCTGGCAGCTCCATATTCAGCATCCTTCTCCCAATATACCCAGCATCTCTCTTTCACACATGGCCAAGCCATCTCAATCTTGCCTCTCTTGCTTTGTCTCCAAACCGTCCAGCCTGAGCTGTCCCTCTAATATAATAATTCCTAATTCTGTCCTTCTTCGTCATTCCCAATGAAATTCTTCGCATCATCAACTCTGCCACGTCCAGCTCCACCTCCTGTCTTTTCTTCAGTACCACTGTCTCCAAACCATATAACATAGCTGGTCTCACAACCATCTTGTAAACCATCCCTTTGACTCTTGCTGGTACCCTTCTGTCACAAATCACTCCTGACACTCTTCTCCCCCCACTCCACCCTGCCTGCACTCTCTTCTTCACCTCTCTTCTGCACTCCCTGTTACTTTGGACAGTTGACCCAAGTATTTAAAGTCATACGCCTTCATCACCTCTACTCCTTGCATCCTCACTATTCCACTGTCCTCCCTCTCATTCACACATAGGTATTCCGTCTTGCTCCTACTGACTTTCATTCTTCTTCTCTCCAGTGCATACCTCCACTTCTCCAGGTTCTCCTCAACCTGCACCCTACTCTCGCTACAGATCACAATGTCATTCGCAAACATCATAGTCCACAGAGACTCCTTCCTGATCTCGTCCGTCAACCTGTCCATCACCATTGCAAACAAGAAAGGGCTCAGAGCCGATCCTTGATGTAATCCTACCTCCACCTTGAATCCATCTGTCATTCCAACCATACACCTCACCACTGTCACACTTCCCTCATACATATCCTGCACCACTCCTACATACTTCTCTGCCACTCCCGACTTCCTCATACAATACCGCACCTCCTCTCTTGGCACCCTGTCACATGCTTTCTCTAAATCTACAAATCAGCTTTCTTTCATTCTTTCTTTCTTTCTTTCTTTTTTTTCTATCTTTCATTCTTTCATCCTTTCTAGCTTGCACAGTGAGATTGCTTTGTCTTGAAGCCCAGTGTCTATCTGTGTCTTTAAGTAACACATTGTCTTTTTCCTCTCACCCCTTTTCACTGCCATGCCACCAATTGTTCTATTGTGCTGAATTGTGTTGTATGCCATGCCGCAAGATTTCAACCCAGATGTTTAATCCATAAATCTCTTCACCTCCAGCACACTCTTGACATTCTCTTCCTTCAGAATTACCCCTACCCCATTTCTCCTCCCATTCGCACCATGATGGAAGAGTTTGAACCCACCTCCGATGCTCCTGGCCTTACTCCCCTTCCACCTGGTCTCTTGCACACACAGTATACCAACATTTCTTCTTTCCATCACATCAGCCAGCTCTCTCCCTTTACCAGTCACAGTGCCAACATTCAAGGTTCCGACTCTCACCTCCACACTCCTACCCTTCCTCCTCTCCTGCTGCCTTTGGACGTGCCTTCCCCCTCTCCTTCTCCTTCGCCCAACAGCAGCAGTTAGGCATCACATGTTAGGAACAGCAGCATAGTTAGGCGTCACCTTTTGTTTTCACAGATTATAAACTTCTTAGGCATCACATGTTATTATAAACTTCCAGACGCATCATAAATGCATCGTTAATGGATTTCTAAGACAAACAGCTCACAAGTTATGACAACGGTGTGTGTGTGTGTGTGTGTGTGTGTGTGTGTGTGTGTGTGTGTGTGTGTGTGTGTGTGCGCGCTTGCTAAGTTCGGCCATGTTACATGAATCCATTGAGACACCTTTTTTGTTATAGGCTGCTCCCACTGCCACACCATCTTCTTGCCACTTGGCATGAACAGTTAATCAGCTGTCTTTCGGCTCATGACCAACCTTTCCACAAAATCTTTGGCAAGTCTGTGAATCCATTTGGAAGTTGTGTGCCTTTTTGTGATGGGCCACTTCCATTGCCACACCCCCTTAGCCAATCGGCATGAACACAAACACACACCTTTACACACAAACACACACCTTTACACACAAACACACACACACACACACACACACACACTTGACTGCCATGCCAAATTTCAGCCTCGTACAAAAACTGTGGCCACCAAGTGTGGGGAAATTTTCATGCACTGACCGACCGACCGACCAGCAGAGCGCGCTATAGAGCTGCTGGTCACAGCTAAAAGTAGAATAGTTTCATATCCACTGTAGTTTCTTCTTCAATTGTATATCTGGGTGGTAGTCAATTTTGTGTAATAATGGCTGAGTTAGGCTCCACCCCTTGTTTTCTGCAGCCCTTTTGTTTTCACAGATTCCAATTATTACTGATACACAACCGATGAGAATATGATATTGGCAAAGGAATCTGTTTTCAACTGCTAACTAGAAATACTGTTCGGTGAGGAGTTTTTCTACTGGTTATTTGTCAGTCTTAATTTAATTTTGACGACTCTTTTTGACCGACATAATCAAATAAAACCATCAGCAAGTAGATTAGATGTTGAATAATGATTCCAACTCGTCTCCGGGTCGGATTCCCCGTGAAATCCCGCAAAACGACGGACATACAGGATACATAGACACAATTAGAGATCCCTTACCTCACTGCTGTATATCTTCCAAACAGCTGTGTGGAGGAGAGGGGTGTGGACCAGCTGCTCCCAATTAGTTTAATTAACTCGGGGCAGATGAAATTGCTTCCACAACCGCTCGACGAGGCACCAGAGACACGGAGGGAATGAGATGCGGAACTGCGCAGCTCGCTCCCATGCAGACTCTGTGGTCGTCTTGTCTTAACTCTGTGTTTTCGGTTGTCTTCTAATCAGATGGGCTGTTGAGCCCTCGACTACCATCTCTGACCGTTTCTGTGTCAGAGAACTCCTCGCCTCGCCACAGTCATGCTCAATTCATTTCTCAGATGAGAGGCGGGGGTAGCCTGTGGGCCATGAAATGATTCTCCCCCCCCCCCCTTTCTCTCCAATTGTATCTGGCCAATTACCCCACTCTTCCGAGCCATCCCGGTTGCTGCTCCACTCCCTCTGGCAATCCGGGGAGGGCTGCAGACTACCACATGCCTCCTCCAACACATGTGGTGTCGCCAGCCGCTTCTTTTCACCTGACAGTGAGGAGTTTCGCCGAGGGGACATAGCGAGTGGGAGGATCACGCTATCCCCCCCAGTTCCCCATCCTCCCCGAACAGGCACCCCGACTGATCAGAGGAGGTGCTAGTGCAGCAACCAGGACACATACCCACATAGACACAGCCAATTCTGTCTGTAGGGACGGCCGACCAAGCCGGAGGTAACACAGGGATTCGAACCGATGATCCCCGTGTTGGTAGGTAACGGAATAAACTGCTACACTACCTGGATGCCCGAAATGATCAGTTTTTAAAAGCGAATTAAATGAACTGATTAAGAATCAACCTTCTACTTTCAGACAGTCCAAACGAACTGAATCTTTTAAAAGAGTGGACTTCCATCATTAAACATTAGGCGAATGCAAAGCCCATCCTAAAACATAATCATGGAAGTCTGAGGAGATGAGCCAGCCAATCAAAACTCTTATTATGTCTGATACTCAGTTGGGTTGGCTGATGGTAATATTAACTACCGTGTTTGGTTTGGTAATGCCTGGGGGAGGGGGCAGTAGTGTAGCCTTGGTAGAAATGTATTAGAAACTGTAGCATTGTAGGTACAATCTTGGGCAGCATAGTGGCGCAGTGGTTAGCGCTGTCGCCTCACGGCAGGAAGGTCCAGGGTTCGAACCCCAGGGTTGTCCAACCTTGGGGGTCATCCCGGGTCGTCCTCTGTGTGGAGTTTACATGTTCTCCCCGCTCCGGTTTCCTCCCACCATCAAAAAAGACATGCGTGTTAGGGTCAATCAGAATCAGAATACTTCATTTAATCCCCAAAGGGAAATTGGGTAAATGCTCTTGTCTGTGCCCCTGACCGAGGCATGGCAAGATGAACTGGAGTTGGTCCCCGGGTGCCGCACGGCGGCTGCCCACTGCTCCTAGCTACGCAGCTAGGATGGGTTAAATGCAGAGCATAATTTCCCTACGGGGATCAATAAAGTATCTCAGAATCAAAAAAAAAAATCTGCAATTGATATGCAGAGCGGCTGTCTGCCCCACTTCTGCCGTTGCTTTGGTCGGACTTTGAAAGTGTTGTTCACTGCGTTACACTGAGAAAATCAGCCAATGCTGCATCGCCTTCAATTCCTTTTGAGGCTTTCAGTTGTCTTTATTTCTCAAACAAGTCCACCAAGTTGGTGTGATGTGAGACACACCATGTTTCTTGTCAGTAGAGCACTTGTTGCAGTACTCCACATAGCCGTGGCGGCGCATGCCATTATGAATTGTACCTTTATTATAAACGTGGTCAAATGCCAATCAAGTAGACCTGTTCAGGCCAGACCTCTGCCTGACCCCACGAACAGGACCTGTACAAATAAGTGGAAACCTGAACGTTTCGGCCCAAAAGCAGGCATCTGGCAACCCTAAACTAAGCTCCCATCTCTGGAAGCAGCGAGCCTTTCTCAGGATTCCTCTTGTGCCAACAGTTCTGGTTTCTCAGTTTCTGCGCCAGATTTATTCAGCAGACGGCTAGGCAGATGTTTGGGGTGCAGCAAGGTGACGTAGCGGTCAGAACTAATTTCTCAAGGCTCAATCATTACCAAACCCCCATCAATAACCATGTATTGGGCATTTCTGTTGAAGTGTCTCTGAACAAGACACTAAACCCCTGCTCATTCAGGATTTATGGTTGTGGCCGAGGCTGGCCTAATCACAAAAAACAACAGCTAGAGCAGACAGTTTTTTAAATGATCCGGCTGTACTCTATCCGCAGTTATGTGTCCAGACAGCATTTTGTCTGGTCTTGGTCCATGAGACAGATTCCCATGCATGAAACCGTATCATGCCTGCTGTTGTCTTAATCGCCCTCAGGCCATGGCTTTCTCTCTGTCTCAGATAATATGAAAGATTGGTAGACTGATTCTAACCACACGCCATCGAGAGCCGTATGTAGTTTTTCATTCTAGTCTGACACTACATCATCTAATCTGATTACTTGGTTCTCCTCTCTCCAGTTGAAGACGTGCTAAGTAGTGAAATGAAGAAGTGCAGTCATTAGTTGGAGTGCACCACACTGCTTTCAAAAGCACATGGTTTGGACCTCTGTTTTACATGTGACATGTCCTGCAGTGAGACAAGCAGCAGAGTTTAGTACATTTACCATGAGCGAACAGGTTGCAGTACAAGTATGAAATGTCTGGGTAACAGAATTCCCACTGTGATTATATTTTCCAGACGTGACAGTTGAGTATATTTATTCAATATTTCTTTCAAGTTGTTTGGTTTCAATGCTGGGATAAGCTCCAGCTTCCCGCGACCCCGGAGCGGCTTGGATAATGGATGGATGGAAACATTTAATAAACCGTTAACTCAGTGGACCCACTCAAACCTGTGAACCTGACATTCAGACAAGGGGGAGTGGGGGGATGTGGCACTCAGACCTTTCTATGTCGTATTGGGAGATTCTCATCTCATCATCAGCAGCTTCTCCAAGGTCGGGTCGCAGCGGCAGCAAGCTAAGTAGGGCACTCCAGACGTCCCTCTCCCCAGCAACGCCCTCCAGCTCCTCCTGGGGGATCCCAAGGTGTTCCCAGGCCAGACTGGACATGTAGTCCCTCCAGCGAGTTCTGGGTCTAACCCCGGGGTCTCCTCCCAAGTTGGACGTGCCCGGAAAACCTCCAAAGGAAGGCGCACAGGAGGCATCCTAATCAGATGCCCGAACCACCTCAACTGGCTCCTTTCGACGTGAAGGAGCAGCGGCTCTACTCCGAGCTCCCTCCGGATGTCCGAGCTCCTCACCCTATCTCTAAGGCTGAGCCCAGACACCCTACGGAGGAAACTCATTTCAGCCGCTTGTATCCGAGATCTCACCCTTTCGGTCACTACCCAAAGCTCATGACCATAGGTGAGGGTTGGAACGAAGATTGACTGGTAAATTGTGAGCTTTGCAAGATTCAGTTTGTGAAAGAGTTTGTTTCAGAAAAAGGTTTTAAAACAACCCATCAGTCACGAATTCAGATTCCTGTTTCCCAGACGACTAGCGAGTGAACTGTTTTTTGGGTTGTTTTTGCTGTTTGTTTGCTTACTTTCCTGCAGGGGGCGAGGCACTGTCAGAGTCCAGTGAAAGGCAGAAAATGCCTTTAGATTCTTCAATTCTGTAGCTCAATTAGCATAGCACAAACATCACCTGAGTCAGGGGCTGCATCTCTTCTGTAGCTCTGTAGCACATAAAGTGGAGGAGAAAAGAAATCTGTGTTCATCCCTGTGTGGAAATTCATCCTCTTGCATTTGACTCATCCTCTACAATGAGGAGGCGGTGAGAAAGCACCTTATGACACCTGGTGGCCAGCTCCAAACTTCTGAGGCCAGTGCCTTACAATCATCATTCTCTGTGATTTATAAGGAAAAAAACATATACACTACCGTTCAAAAGTTTGGGATCACCCAAACAATTTCGTGTTTTCCATGAAAAGTCACACTTATTCACCACCATATGTTGTGAAATGAATAGAAAATAGAGTCAAGACATTGACAAGGTTAGAAATAATGATTTGTATTTGAAATAAGATTTTTTTTACATCAAACTTTGCTTTCGTCAAAGAATCCTCCATTTGCAGCAATTACAGCATTGCAGACCTTTGGCATTCTAGCTGTTAATTTGTTGAGGTAATCTGGAGAAATTGCACCCCACGCTTCCAGAAGCAGCTCCCACAAGTTGGATTGGTTGGATGGGCACTTCTTTGAGCAGATTGAGTTTCTGGAGCATCACATTTGTGGGGTCAATTAAACGCTCAAAATGGCCAGAAAAAGAGAACTTTCATCTGAAACTCGACAGTCTATTCTTGTTCTTAGAAATGAAGGCTATTCCATGCGAGAAATTGCTAAGAAATTGAAGATTTCCTACACCGGTGTGTACTACTCCCTTCAGAGGACAGCACAAACAGGCTCTAACAGGTACTATTTAATGAAGATGCCAGTTGGGGACCTGTGAGGCGTCTGTTTCTCAAACTAGAGACTCTAATGTACTTATCTTCTTGCTCAGTTGTGCAACGCGGCCTCCCACTTCTTTTTCTACTCTGGTTAGAGCCTGTTTGTGCTGTCCTCTGAAGGGAGTAGTACACACCGGTGTAGGAAATCTTCAATTTCTTAGCAATTTCTCGCATGGAATAGCCTTCATTTCTAAGAACAAGAATAGACTGTCGAGTTTCAGATGAAAGTTCTCTTTTTCTGGCCATTTTGAGCGTTTAATTGACCCCACAAATGTGATGCTCCAGAAACTCAATCTGCTCAAAGAAGTGCCCATCCAACCAATCCAACTTGTGGGAGCTGCTTCTGGAAGCGTGGGGTGCAATTTCTCCAGATTACCTCAACAAATTAACAGCTAGAATGCCAAAGGTCTGCAATGCTGTAATTGCTGCAAATGGAGGATTCTTTGACGAAAGCAAAGTTTGATGTAAAAAAAATCTTATTTCAAATACAAATCATTATTTCTAACCTTGTCAATGTCTTGACTCTATTTTCTATTCATTTCACAACATATGGTGGTGAATAAGTGTGACTTTTCATGGAAAACACAAAATTGTTTGGGTGATCCCAAACTTTTGAACGGTAGTGTATATATATTTATTATTTATTTATTTTATTTTTTTGTCTTTTTGTCATATTGTGTCGACCATTTAACTAAACTACAGTAGATGTTCGACATGAAGTTAAATGTTTCCGTACTGGTGAAAGGTAATTATTTTGCAATTTTGTAATTAAATTAAAATCGAAGTAGTCTTACTGTGAAATGGTCTTGTGATTATATGTGATCAACTGTTCATATGAGACACTGCAGCACACGCGCACACACACACTCATACCCACACCTCCGTTCCCCTTTTTTTCCTGGTTGCTCAGTTTAGTAGGAAGGCCTGGTGTCTAGGTCATCTCATCTCATCTCATCTCATCTCATCTCATCCTCAGACCCTTCTCCAGGGTCGGGTCGCAGTGGCAGCAAGCTAAGTAGGGCACCCCAGACATCCCTCTCCCCAGCAATGCCCTCCAGCTCCTCCTGGGGGGATCCCAAGACGTTCCCAGGCCAGATTGGACATGTTGTCCCTCCAGCTGGTTCTGGGTCTACCCCCTGTTGGACATGCCCAGAAAACCTCCAAAGGAAGGTGTCCAGGAGGCATCCTAATCAGATGCCCGTACCACCTCAACTGGCTCCTTTCGACGCGAAGGAGCAGCGGCGCTACTCCGAGCTCCCTCCAGAGGGAGCGCCAAGCCAATGTAGTGAATTCAGGGGGTCGCTTGGACCTGTTGCTGCTGCTGGGATCCGAACTGTGCTAACCAGTCAACGAAAGGGCTCGACCCTGTCATTGACTGGTTTAGTGGTCTAGGTTGTGTCATGTTTTTTTCTATTTTATTACAAAGGACTTGACTGTGCTCTTAGGAAGGTTCAGAGTTTCTTCAGCTTTTTGCCTCCTAACAACTAATTCTCCAAGTTCTGAGGCAGCTACTTTTAATGATACTAAGACTGATCTGATTGGCTGTTTCACTCTTCACAAAGGTGGTGATATTCATTTTGCAGTCGTGCATTTGAACACAGGTGGATTTGAAGTCGTCGTAGGTGGACATTTTGTGTAATGTGTCAAGAACATTTGATATACCTTATTCAAGTTATTTATGCAAACAGGGTGAAAACCTATTATTTTGGTAATCTTCAAGATTTTGTTTCAAACGTGATTTTTGTAATAGTCTAAATACTGTTATTTCATTGATAATACAGTGAACTACCTCAATAGGAGTGCAAAAAAAACAATTTGAATACATTTTAATTTCACTTTGTAACAGAGCTAAACAAAAAATAAGCAGTCAGGGGTGGTGCTTTCTGAAGCCACCGTTTAAAATGCTTAGAATATTAACAGTTAATGTCAGTCTCAAAAATACATACTTGTTAGTCTGAAAATAAGACTAGTTCTCTTTCATTTGAAGATGCCCATTTGGAAATGCCCGTCTCATCCGTCAGTAGAACATATTTTCAAACTCGCCTCCCACCTTTAAGAAGTTCAGCCTCCCACAAGCATGGACTCATGGACTGAAACATTTTTATTGCTCAGAGGAAGGTGGACTGACTACCATGACCTTCTGTCAGCACTGCCGTGCTTCTGTGTTACACAGTTCTACACTTCTCACATCTGGCAGCTGCCTAGTAAACAGAGAAAAAGTGTAAGACTGTCAGTGACTGAGCATCTCTATCCCTGCAGTTTACAAAAAAAAGGTGTATTTACTCCTTTACTCCATACTCCAAAGTATGCCCAACTACTCCAAAGCTGTATTTGGGCGGCAAGGTGGCGCAGTGGTTAGCGCGGTCGCCTCACAGGAAGAAGGTCCTGGGTTCGAGCCCCGGGGTAGTCCAACCTTTGGGGGTCATCCCGGGCATCCTCTGTGTGGATTTTGTATGTTCTCTCTGTGTCTGCGTGGGTTTCCTGCGGGTGCTCCGGTTTCCTCCCACAGTCCAAAGACATGTAGGTCAGGTGAATCGGCCGTACTAAATTGTCCCAAGGTGTGAATGTGTGTGTGTATGTTGGCCCTGTTATGGACTGGCAGCCAGTACAGGGTGTCTCCCCGCCTGCCGCCCAATGACTGCTGGGATAGGCTCCAGCATCCCCGCGACCCTGAGAGCAGGATAAGCGGCTTGGATAATGGATGGATGGAATGGATGGTGTATGAAGCTTGGTGTATTTACTCATGGACACTGCAGAGATGGTCCTTGTAGGAAGGCAGCAGGATTTGACCTGGCAGCCTCCAAGCTTCCACTGAGTCTTTTCTATGATATGTAACTGTGTAGTTTTCAAACATGCAGTATTCAGATAACATTCTAATATGACTTTGACACGACACATGAAGCATGGATAGTTTTTATGGTAACGCAATGTAGTCTGTGGCAACAGTCTACTTGGCTAATGGTATTGTTAGTAATATTATTGGTGGTTGGTATTCTGTTAATGCTACGTCTGTGGTGCACTGTTACAACCCTGGCTCAGGGGAGCAGTGAGTCACACACAATGTTGAACTTGCAAAATTGTATTCATTACAACAAAAACATGGATAAAAGGAAAAAGTGGCACCAGAGAGAGAGTTTGTGGGTGCCAGTACATTTTTAAAGGGCATCTAACTGGTGCCACCAATCAGCTGTTCATCGCAGGAGACTTATAGGTCATCTTCAAGACATGTTAGACAGGGAAACAATATATTTCATTGAGCATAACAGTGTCCGTACAAACCTTCTGCTCATGTCTTCCTCCCTTTCTTCTCTGCATCTCAGAAATTGGGGATCTACGAGAACTGGAGACTCTGGATGTTTCCATGAACCTCCTGTGTGCTCTGCCAGAGCGCCTGCACCAGTGCCTGTCCCTGCAGTATCTGACGGCGGACTACAACGACCTGAGACACCTACCCAGGCAACTGTGCCAGCTCCACAGCCTCAACGAGCTGTCCATGGCAGCCAACAGCCTGGTCTCACTGCCCCTCGGTTAGTACCCAGCTCCCTGCGGCTCTCACTAGAGATGCACTGATCGATCGGCCGGTGACCGGGCTCGGCCGATTTTCAGCGTGATCGGCCGTGACCAGTGACTGGCCGGTCAGTCTCAGAAATAGCCGATTTGGTGCCTTTGGAGTACGTTTTCCCTCGTTTGGTGGGTGTGTCAGAGGTGTTACCCAGTCGGCAGCGACAGGTATATAAACCCCGCCGTATTAAAAAGATAGTGTGCACAATGGATCCAACAAAAGTCCTTTACAAATGTGTCCACTGCAGTTTGGTGTGTGCAACAACTGATGACATGTTTCTCATACGTGTTTTATAGCATTAAACACGTGTTTAAACTGACTTCATCAGGCTCCGAAAATTCATCGAAAAGAACGCAAAAAATGGCGTTCTCATCTGCCATAGTTACAATCCTTGAATAACATAACAGGGTGTTCAACGCACCACCGTTTCTGTTTATATAAATGTTTTACTACATTTTGTCAGGGCTGAATGTGCCGCTGGTGCAGTTTTGAAGAAAATGTAAGTTGTAATAGTCAGTGTTTTATTTTGAACATACAAATGAAATTTGTATGTTCGACAGGCGCGGAACGACGGGCGCGGCCATAACATCGGTACACAAAAGAGCCACTCATATCTATGGCTCTGTTAGCGACGGGCGTTGTTAAACATCGGGACACAAAGAGCCACGCATATCTATAGCTCTGACAATGACTCCTAGAGGATAAATATCTGAGTCTCATCAGCAGCCAGTCAGACTAGCTTGGTCTAGTCAGATAGGCACGAACTGAGGAAGCCTCTCGGATGAGAGGCGAAACGTCTTCACGGATATATACCAAGTCCAGTTGCACTTTATTCAACTCCTTTGTATAACCATGACCTGGATGAATGAGAACATTCACAGACACAAATGAAATTTCCATTAAAGTTACAAGAATGTTTGTGTATGCTGTCAGTTATAGGTCTTAGAGGAAAACAATTGCAAATTCTTGTTTGCAATGGTGATAGATGGGTTTACAGACGAGATCAGGCAAGAGTCTCCATGGACTATTATGTTTACGGATGACATTGTGATCTGTAGTGAGAGTAGGGTGCAGGTTGAGGAGAGCCTGGAGAGGTGGAGGTATGCACTGGGAGAAGAGGAATGCAAGTCAGTAGGAGCAAGACAGAATCCATATGCGTGAACGAGAGAGAGGACGGGAATGGTGAGAATGCAAGGAGTAGAGATGACTAAGGTGGATGAGTTTAAATACTTGGAGTCAACTGTTCAAGGTAACGGGGAGTGCAGAAGAGAGGTGAAGAAGGGAGTGCAGTCAGGGTGGAGTGGGTGGAGAAGAGTGTCAGGAGTGATTTGTGCACTCACATTTGGTGGCCTTGCCTGCATACTTTACATTATTCACAGGCTACAGTCACAGTGCCTTGCTCATGTATAGTTTAATGGGAGATGTTGATGGAGAGAAGAATGTTGGTTATACGCTTTTCCTGGCCAGAGTTTTTTTCTACCCGTCCCTGGATTGAAACTGTCAACCCCGACAGTCAGAAACTGACTTTTAACCTACCACCAAGGCAGGCAGAGTTTAACTGGCAACAATTCCTTTCACTGTCACCTTCCTTTCCCATCGCTCCTCCTTCTTTCCTTCTCCTATTCCCTCCTTGTCTTTCTATATCCCTTCTTCTCTAATGAGAGTTGGGTCACTGATAGGCTGAAGGGGTCCATCCATTATCCATCTGTTATCTGAACCACTTATCCTGCTCTCAGGGTTGCGGGGATGCTGGAACCTATTCCAGCAGTCATTGGGCGGCAAGCGGGGAGACACCCTGGACAGGCCGCCAGGCCATCACAGGGCTGACACACACACACACACACACACACACACACACACACACACGGACAATTTAGTACGGCCGATTCACCCGACCTACATGTCTTTGGACTGAGGGAGGAAACCGGAGCCCCTGGAGGAAACCCACACAGACACAGGTAGAACATGCAAACTCCACACAGAGGACAACCCGGGATGACTCACCAAGGTTGGACTACCCCGGGGCTCGAACCCAGGACCTTCTTGCTGTGAGGCGACCGCGCTAACCACTGCGCCACCGTGCCGCCCTTAGAGTATAAAATAGTATAAAATTAAGTATGTTGTCATTAAGTACTGTAGCTTTAATCCTACTTGCACGCATAAACCAACATTCTTCAAGCATGTAAATAAACCTATAATATAAATATTATAATGTAAATAAAAGGTAGTTTTTTCTCTACCCCCCTTTTTTTGTCAACCCCATGACAACTAAAAATTCTGAAGAACATTAGGTAGGAGATAAAAAAAATAACATAATGCATCAGAGCCACATGCATAAATGTAATTAACAGTGATTAAGACCATAAATGATAAACCCGATCACAGATAGGGGCAAAAACCTAGATTTTAACATTACAGTTTTGTAGTTTTTCCAGACTAGGGAACAAAATTCCCCTTTGGGGAACCTTTCCATTTGGAGCAACCACTTAACAGCCTGTGACCGGGCACACTTAATTTGGTACCAGTCTGTTTCATCAAGTTAATACAAATCATAAAATGAGGTATAACAAGATTGAGGTATAACAGTCACAGTAGCGTATCATGCCTAAACATTAAGTCTCTTCAGTCATGTAGACTCCTCGCGCCACGCCACGTCCCACGTAGGGCTGGTAAACGAAGGTGTCCGTCCAGTGTCCATCAGCCTTTTATTCCCCCAAAAATCTTACCTACTTATGTGTTTAGAAATGATCTTACCTAGGGGAAACCTACTGTAGAGTTGGTCACTGGAGTATCTACCAACGCATATACTCCAGAGACACTGACCATTTCGCCTGCTGTCACAATGGAGTTCAACTATGTGTAATCCAGCTAGGTGTATGACTATATCAGTACAAGTGTGAAAATGCTCAATATTAAGAAGAACCGCGAAAGATCCTAGAGGAGCACACACACACACTAACACAAGCACACACACTGATTAATTCATGGTAGATGGTAATGAGCTTAGCATGCTCATAAGTGCTTGTGGGGAGAGTAAATGCATGTTGCAGAATATGGTGTACTATGTGTGTGCTTAACTTTCCCCACTCTCCCTACCAAGTTGCTTTTCCCCACTCTCCTCATCTTCAAAGGCTCTCCTCCTCTATCTGCAGAGCGTTGCCAGCAGAACGCTCCAGGAGAGAAGGCACTCAGAGTTAACAGTGCCGGCACACAGAGTTTTCCCACCCACTAGCTTCAAGTCTCCTAAATAGCCTACAGGGACAAGCCAGCCATCCAGCTGTGCTGGTAGATATGTGGACAGCTAAGTCAGCTAGACAGTCAGCAGTTAGTGATGAGTCATATTTGAAACTAACAGTCATGATCACAGTGTGAAGAAAAAAGTATATATTACAATTTTAGTAATAATCAAACATTTCGTGTGTGACTTAGTGGGTGCTTTAGAATTTTTTTCTGAAAAATGAGTTGTTTTTCACATTATTGGTTAAGAATTTTGAATGATAATTTTCAGAGACCAAACTAGTGTGTGTTTGTGTTTCAGATTTGGGCCGTTCAAGAGAGCTCCAGTTTGTGTTTGTTGACAACAATGTTCACTTGAAAGGCCTTCCCTCTTATCTGTACAACAAGGTCATTGGCTGCAGCGGGTAATACACACATTCAAAACTCATATACCTGTTGGTTAAGCTCATGTTAGGCTGTACCACTTATTTTCATCCTTCAGAACTTAAATTACTGTGCCACATATTAGCCTACATTCAAATAAACCAATTTCATTTTAACTGCCCCTGTATAGAGAGGCCAAAGGGAATATTGTAGACACTAGACTGAGCTTCATTTTTTGGAAATAAGAGAGAATTGTGCAACCTGGTTCTGCTACTAACAGGCTGGGCAGTCACCCCTAGGTAGGTAGCCCCTGTGGTTCTTCATAAGTTCTTAGTAAGTCTACATGAGAAGTCACTTTGGAAGATAACCAACCATCATTTAGAGACCCTAGTCTCTTCCAGAAGTTGGTTGGTAAAATTGGTTGATGAATTTTGGGCAGTACAAGCCACTGTGGCCAGTGGGAAAAAAGTGAGTACTCCCATCTAGTGTAGTCAGCAAGACTACACTAGATGGGGCAAACATTCAAAAGAAGCCCTGCATGCAGAATTCTGTCAAAAATTGCTAAACGTACAAAGGAAAACACCAACAAATGCATGCAGGGCAGAATTTGGCCCTTTCCCATTGATAATAAATATCCGAAAAAGTTCACTTAAATTCTGGATGCACCTTAAATCAAGTCCCCACGACACATTGCAATTTAAAGCATTTCAAATCCAAGCGCTAAGAAATAGTCCCCTCAGTCAGCTGGTTGTGAAACTAACTAACCCCGTAACCACTAACGTAGATGAGTTTCAGACTAGCACTGCTAACCAATCACAGATTAGAGTAAACCACATCATCAAACAATGCAAACACTCATATTTGGAACATAGAAACCAAATTACAACACAAATAAGAATGTTATCGGGCCTTAAAAAGAGAATACACATTGGCTGACTATCTCTCCACTGTCAGAGATAGTAAGCAGAGACACTTCCTTACCAAGTGCAGGCTCACTGACCACAGTCTAGCCATTGAAAAGGACAGACGCAAAACATCTTGGCTACCAAAAGAGCAAAGAATATGCGGTCACTGTACGGCAGGTGAGGTCGAGACAGAGATGCACTTCCTGCTAAATTGTGAGAAATTCCAGAACATAAGAAAAAAATACCAGGAGAAATTTGAAAATCAGATTCCAAATTTTCTACTCCTGGATGAGAAAGAACAATGGCCATTTATTTTAGGAGAGGGCCGAAGTGCACAACTTGTGGCACAATATGTGTCAGAATGCCATAGCCTAAGGGCCAGTGTGTGACCAAAACTCTCTCAGTTACTGTTCCAATTACTGTCAGTTACTGTCAGTTGCTTTTCAAGTGCTGTTCTATGTTTCTGCCAGTTCTATCTATTCCTTTTTCCTTCTTCTTTTTTTTTGTTTTTTTGTTTGGTACTCTGTTGACCTGTTTTGCTGTCACCTGCTTTGACAACATTGTAATTATGTAATTAATGCAGTCATGCCAATAAAGCATCATTGAATTGAATTGAGTATCCTGTTGCTGTCATTCAGGTGTGGTGTGCTGCCCCGGGTGTCGGACAGAGAGCAGCTGTGCGTGGCTCTGGGTGAGATGGCTGTGCCGCTGCCTGCTGAGGTGAAATTGATGGGCTCTGAGACTGACCACGTGGTTCCACTGGAGGAACTTGCCATGAGAGCCCTGCATCGCAGCTATCACCACAACCCAAAGGGTGAGCAGCTGTTCGGTGAATCCAGGTGAAAGCTCTGGTCTGTTCCTGGTTTCTCCTGCTAAGTCCACATCACGTATACAATGGAGGTGGATATAATTGAGAGGAGGAATAGCACTTTTGTTACAATTTTTAAAAAAATTGTGGAAATGTATAGTTTGGATCTTTTTTCATGTGTCATTGTCTCAGTGATACAAGCTAAAAGGTCTACACAATCTTAAAAACCGACCTGTTTTCACAGGTGCTTCACTAGCTTGGACCAAGGCGGCTGAGCCAGAATTGATTCCTCTCATGTTAATGCATTATTTCTGATTAACCACAGGCCTTACTTTTGTGTTGTATTACTTTTAATTTTTGGAGCCTGAAGACTCATGTTCCCAAATGCCACAGATGTGGCAGGAACAAGCTACAACTGTTGTGAGATCTTAGAAGTATTGACAAAAATTGACTTCAGACTTGGCTTTTTAAATACTTAGTTAAAAAGATATCTGTGACTTTTTTTAATATCTTGAATTTCCATAAACATTGCTCTCTGGGAAACTCCACAATCATCCCAACTTACTCATTACATACACGTGGTACTGAGGACGTTTCGGACACATGACACTCAACCACAGTCCTGTGAGCCATGGGCTCCTCACATGGGAATGGGTTCACTCATTGAAATTTGTTTGACGGACTCTTTCATTTAAAAGTACCTAACAGTACTATGTGGCCATACAAATTTAGTGTGCGTGGCCCAAGCAGGAATGTAATGTAATGGTCTGGTGGATCTTTAGACCTCTTGGATTTTTGCAGACCTTGTCACATCTGCAGACTGCACTTGTAGTCATTTGAAAGCCACTTTATTTGACATTTTATTCTTACAATGAATTTGTTCTCTGCATTTAACCCATCCTATTGTATAGGAGCAAGGGGCAGCTGCAGCACCCGGGGACCAACTCCAGTTATTCTTTCCATTGCCTTGGTCAGGGGTACAGACAGCAGTATTAATTCCAACATGCATGTATTTGATGGTGGGAGGAAACTGGAGCACTCGGAGGAAACCCACACAGACACAGGGAGAACATGCAAACTCCACAAGGAAAGGAACTGGGACGGTCTGGGGTTTGAACCCAGGACCTTCTTGCTGTGAGGCGACAGTACTAACCACTGGGCCACCATGCCGTTTGTTCATTAGCTTGGGTCATTAACAGAATATTTTGGGTGCTCACCCCCCCCCTCAGGCACCCCTGCAGGTATTTCTCTGAGAAGCTCTTCATAGCATATTTGTGGGTGCTTCATCTGGAGAGTTGCATCTTGGGGTGTTAACCCTCCCTTCCCTTGTTGCTATCTCTTCAAGCTGCCCTCTATCTCTCCAGTTGTCACCACAGTATTCGTGGTTGTCATCCAGCCTTTTCCTGGAAGTCACTGGCATCGACATCCTGAGTTCTTTGATACAATGTGGTGCAGCCTGGGCACATCAGTAATGAACCCAGGTTCATCAGGTGTTTTGAGTCTTAACATCAGACACCCTCACCCAAGTGACCCAGCTGGGGGTGATCAAGCCTCAACTTGTGTCCAGGTAGCGTATTACACCATGCCTCACCCACCCCCCACCCCCACCTGGGAAGCCTTTTCAATAGCTTCCAAGATTTTCCTAATGGCCTTTCTTCTTTGCAGCCCACATATCCCCAAGAGTCCCAGGATCCGGTGTAGAGACTGGGCTACAAAGCCCCTTCAGCCCACTTCAACTGGCTCCCAGTGGGCCTTCCACCCATTCCTCTGACACTCAGCTACCAGCTCTACATACCTGGCTCTCTTCTTTTCTTGCGTCGCCTCAATTCGATCTTCCCAGGGTACAGTTAGCTCTAGCAAAATTAGAATGAACATAGGCAATTTTTCCTCTACCCCAGCTAGTCTCCTGTGGGGTCCATCGAGGTTCTATCCTAGTTCCCATTCTTTTCTCTATATACGTGCTTCCCCTCAGTCAAATCATTCAAAAATATGACATTTCGTTCCACTGTTATGCTGATGACACTCGACTTTATCTCCCCCTGAAACCAAACAACCAGTCTAATCTAGTCAGCCTCTTGATCTGCCTTGAGGACATTAAGTGCTGGATGTTACAAAACTTCCTAAAGCTGAATGAAGGCAAGTCTAAAGCTGTCCTTTTGCCCCCCCCAACCGACTACGTTAAAGTGCTTACGAACAGTCTTCGCAACCTGTCCACCCTTGTTAAACATCATGTGAAAAACGTTGGTGTGATATTTGATTCCACCTTCAAGTTTGACAAGCAAATTAATGCTGTAGTGAAAGCCAGTTTTTCCAGCTTCGTACTATTGCCAAAATCAAGCAGTTTCTCTCTTAATGATCTCAAGAAAGTCATCCACACTTTTATACCCCCCCCCCCCGCCGCCACTTAGACTACTGCAACTCCTCCATGTATACTGGATTAGTCAGTCGTCCCTGTCCCGCCTGCAACTGTTCCAGAACACCACAGCTAGGCTCCTGAGGGACTATATTACCCCTATCCCTGGCCTCTCTCCACTGGCTGCCTGTATGGTTCAGAATTGATTTTAAGGTTGTCCTGTTTGTTTATAAAGCCCTCAATGGACTGGTCCCGTCCTATATCGCAGACCATTTAACCCTTTATTTGTTACTATGGGAAACTTTGTTCTTACACACCCATGGAATTTTTAGCCCTCAAGATTGTCTGACAGTCAGTAGCAAAGCATGATGGTTATTTGTAATTCTTTCCTCCTAATATCTATTGTCTACCTCTTGTAATGAACAATCACCCAGGCCTGCAAAGACATCAGTGTTAGCCAAACGGTGTCTAAATTCAGGGGTTATCCAGGTTCTACACTGGTCTCTTGAGACAAACTTCAGGGCTAAAAAAATCCCATGAGTGTGTAAGAACAAATTTGCCAAGAGTAACGATTGATACATGAGGCCCCAGGTCCCTCAGGTCAGCTGACTTGGGATTCCTTGCTGTCTCGCAATCTTAATTTAAGTTCAGGGGTGACCATGCCTTTGCGGCTGCAGCCCCTAGACTGTGGAACAGCATTCCCCTCCCTATCAGACCTACCCCTCCATCGACTCTTTTAATTCCAGGCTCAAAAGTTTTATTCACAAATGTTTGAATCCTCCTGATGTGGCTGATTTATGACTTGTGCCCATGCCCATGGGTAGCTTGTCTATGAGTGCCTACGAGCTACTTTGTGACCCGTTTATGTTGGTGTTTCTTGTATTTGTGTTTTTAGCTACCTGCTCTGGTCTGTACAGCGCTTTGGTCAATGTGGGTTGTTTTTAAATTGACGTTGACTTGACTTTGATATATTTTTGTGTTCCTAGGAATTTTGCCAACAGATGTCTACAATGAATTCTGTAATGATAAGCAACCATTTCCCTCTCTTCGTTATAATGAGAACCCAACGCCAAGCTAAATGCAAAAATCTGTCATCTTAATATTGTTTTGTTCATTTGTACCCATAATTTAGATCACATTTTACTAAAATAAGAGCTGCTTATTAGTGAAAAAGATGTATGTATAATGAAGAGTTGGTCTTGAAATTTGCCGAAAGTCCCAAAACATATTCTGTGAGGTCTGGGTGTCTGCTCTTGAGCAAGGCAGTGTTAACCGGACAGATTTCTGGCCCAGATTTGGGCCAGTGTTTGCTGGAAACATGATGTCAAACTGTTTTGACTTTGTTTATTGTTCAACCTTCAGGTCTGAACCTCATGCCTCACATCCTACTGCCAAAGAGCCTGCTGGACCTGCTGCAGTTCCCGCTGGGCCACTGCCACCGCTGCAGCCAGCCCATGTTCACCATCGTCTACCCAAAGCTCTTCCCCCTCAAGGAGACCGCCCTGGCAGGGGTACACCGCAGGTGAGAATGGCCACACCCCGTTCCTCCCCCAAAGTACCTCCAGGGCTATCCCCCATCAGCCTGATGGTAGTTGACCTATGGCTGCTAAGTTAAGGCTCCCACTCAATTTGCAGTTGTGGCCATTATGTATGTTTATTGTATGTCACACTGTATGAAGGGGAAAAAGGTAAACTCTTGATACTTCCACCTTGTCAGACTGTGAGTTGAAGTATGATTACTGTCACACTGTGTGAATAGTGACAATATGATCTATGTCAACCGACCCTATTCATGGTAAAAAGGCAACCCATTCTCAAGGATGTTCAAAATCTTATGGGGGAAAAAATGCAAACAACAGTTTTCAGCAGTTTTTTTTCTTTTCTTTTTTTTTTGCCGAAGGAACACACCCAAAAAAACCCAAAAAATTATAAGAATTTGGACCTGGTCTTGGCTTGGCAGAAGAGCACATGAATTGGCAGTTCGGTATAATAATATCCCCAGCCAGTTTTCATGAAACTGTCTGCACAAAGGTATTCAGGACTAGCAGGTGATTTTCAATAACTTCCCATCAGTACACGCAAACTACACACAGAGTACTCAGCACTGTGACGCTTTCATTAGAAATGATGTCATTTCCTACAATGCTGCTATTGGTCCCTCATCAGGATAGTGTGGTTGTCATAGTTTTTATTGTCGTAACCCCTACACAATCACAGCCCAAATTTTCTGACAGTCCTAGAACTTGGTCAGAGCCTATGTCTCCGGGGATCGACAGTCTCTTCAGCTGCCCTTAACTCTTATCACACCAAGGCACCCAAGACAACCAACCATTGTTCATGCCAAGTAATGAGTCCACAATTTAAAGAAATTCTCTGAGATGCCATCAAGAAGGCCAGAATCGCACTGTGTAGGCTTTTAGTCAAGCAGACACTTTTAAAACCATTTACTGACCAGACCATTGATTTCTTTACACGAAATGTGAAAGCATGTAGTCTCTGTACACACACAAGCACGCACACACACACACACGCACGTGCGCGCACACACGCACACTGAATTGATTCATGCTGGCGTACATTCTATTACAGCCCTGTCTCTGTCAACTCTAACACCCCTCATTCCTTAATCTGTTCCCGTTTCCTTCCTTTCCAGAACAACTGTGAGTTTTGTTGCCTACTGCTGCTCCATCCACTGCCTACAGACGTTTGACCTCCAGGGATGACCCCGTCTCATCGGCTCCCCCTGCCTTCCGCTCCGTAGATGCTGATTAATTCTGCAAAAAAACGGACGGTTGACGGTTTGTTACGAGTTAGCAAATAAACGGCGGAGTGGATGTTGGTGTTCTTTGTGCCATTACAGTGGGGGTTAGGTGCTTGACTGACAGGACTCGAACCACTGACAAGCCGCCTTTGGAGACGTTGGCAGCCGGCAGGTGATGGACTATGACTTAATGTATCTGAGTTTTTCAACGTACCTTTAGGAAAGACATCGCGCTCAAGTTGGCGTTTGGGTCACCGGCAGTAAAACTTGCCTGGGTCCAACTGTGTGGCGCAGTATGTCGTAGGATTTTACTTCCACTAGAGTCAGCACATCTGCTGCCACACAGGATGATGCTCTACTCATTCAGATGGATCTGTGAAGTATCTGTCAGTATTAAAATGTGAAGTGACTACTAACCCCTTCTTTGGATACAGAAGTTTGTGAAGAACGAGCAGTCTCCCCATGGTTTTTTTTTCTTAAAATCAACCGTCTTTTGGAATATTAATTATTTTTTTTCTATCACACTATAGCAAAACATGTTGCCATACAAACATCTCGCTGATCTGAGACCCATGCTTGTGCTATGAGGCGTGTGGTACATTTTTCATGTCACGGATAGTACAGAAGCATGTGAAGAGTTCTATTTTAAAACATCGCATATTCATTTTTGAAAATCTAAATCACTGAAGTTTCACCTCCAAAATACAAAAAACAAAACTAAACGATAAAATCGGCATGTTGTCGACCCAAGGACTGAAGTAACGTGAATGTAAAGGCAAAGTAAGAAACAGTCCGTCTGGAACGCCGCTGAAATCATTTTGTAACAAAGTACACACAGTATGATGCAATTATGGATTAACTTGATGGATGAAGAAAGTGTTGTACAGCAATTCTAAAGTATTTATTTTTTAAAACAGATTTTATTTAAGATTTTTAATACATTTGAATGTTATTTCCCCCTACGTTCCCCTGGGGGATAGGGGGGAAAGAAGGATTAATTCTAAGAGTAGTTTTGGAGAAGCGTTTTATGACCTTTAGGAGCTTTAGACCACAAAAAATGAATATGAGGAGTACATTTACCCACCCCGATTACCACCACGCATATTATTACTACGACTTGAACGACTTGTGGCTTCACTGAAGCAGCGCTGGCTGCAGTAGGGGGCAGTGACTCCATCCTGCCCTCTATAGTCCACATCCTGATGCCCTCTGTGACGTCATGATGGAGTGACTGCACGCTGGGGAATAAACATCGCTGGGTAGGAAGCATCATATGAGTTCATCTGAATTTTAACTGTTTCACCAGCCAACAATGTTTAGGCAGTAATGGGAATATTGATTGATTGATTGATTGATTGATTGATTGATTCTTCATGTAAACATATGAAAATTAAAAAACATTAAAAAAAAGATACAATATATAATTGGCAACAGAATGTGAAGGAGAATTGCCTCAAAACCCTCAAGGGGCTTGAAGAGTGGCATTCTCCAGGCAGCACGCTACAGGAAACAATCACAGCAATGTGGTACGAACAATTTGTATCTATCAACAGTTCCACATATAGCAAATATGTAAATATTGGTTGTTTAGCAAAGTGATGGCTGGTTGTTACAAGAATTAAACAATTACTGAGCCAAAAAAAAAAAAATCAAACTTAGAGCACCTCTGTTTCTCTACAAGTTAGATGCCTAAACACTTCTCAGTGTGTGAATAGAGGACAACACTCTTGTTATTTGGGTATCTTTCTAAAGTTCAGCAGCATTTCTCCAAGCTTTCAGGAAAATTGTGAGACTTCCAGATCTGCAGCCCCGCTTTAACAGATTATAACTGGCACACCGTTCTGAAATAAAACATCTTGACGGTAGAACAAGTATCTTTCTGATTAGCAGTCATACAGAATTGCCCCCCCCCAACACACACACACACACACACACACACACACACACACACACACACACACAACACGTTGAGTGTGTAACGTGTGGTGGAAATGTCTTCCCCAACCAGATTTAACACTCGTGACCGAAGGCCACTTTACAAGCACTGAACATGGAAGATGCCACATGTCATGTTCACATCCACACAAACAGCTGTCCCATGCTCATACAGTCTTTAAAAATGTGTGGCCAAGTTGGGGGTGTCCGGGTGGCATGGCGGTCTATTCCGTTGTCTACCAACACCGGGATCGCCAGTTCGAATCCCCATGCTACCTCCAGCTAGGTCGGGCGTCCCTGCAGACACAATTGGCCGTGTCTGTGGGTGGGAAGCCGGATGTGGGTATGCGTCCTGGTTGCTGCACTAGTGCCTCCTCTGGTCAGTCGGTGGCGCCTGTTCGGGGGGGAGGGGGAACTTGGGGGAATAGCGTGATCCTCCCACGCGCTACATCCCCCTGGCGAAACTCTTCAATATCAGATGAAAAATGTGGTAGTCTGCAGCCCTCCCTGGATTGGCAGAGGGGGTGGAGCAGCGACCGGGATGGCTCGGAAGAGTGGGGTAATTGGCAGGATACAATTGCGGAGAAAAGGGGGGGGGTATATATATATGTGTGGCCAAGTTGTATCAGTGAACTCCTGAGAGGGCAAACGTTTCTGGTTAAATCCCTACTCGATGGATGAAGAAAGTGTTGTACAGCAATTTTTCCTGTCAAATTGTGCTTTAGCATGTTCGCTAAGCTAGCTAACATGCTAGCTAGCTAAGCTAGCATGTTAGCTAGCATGCTAATTTTTCCTGTCAAATTGTGCTTTAGCATCATTTTTCCTGTCAAATTGTGCTATAGCGTGACATTAAAAACCACTTCCTGTTCAACCATTGGAAGTTCCTCTGGACAAAATGTTCAGCGAAATCACTAAAATGTATCTTCAGCATCTTGTCTAGTGGGACAATAAAACTTGAACCTAACTTTCAAATGAGCAGGTATTAACATACCCAAGAAAGAGCTTTTAATGCAAGGCGCTGTATCTTATTGGGGGGGGGGGGGCAAAAAGTCACCCATGGTTCAATTTTCACATCTTAAAAATCTTGAGGATCAGGTCTGCTTTTCTGTTGTTCTAACTCTGTGCTGGTAATGAAGAACGTCTGTTGATGTGGACCACATGACCGGGACACAAGACCTGACATATCTTACTGTTGACAGACGCTTAATCCACAGTACGTGGAAAATAACACATCTGTCGCACATTCGCAGGTTTGTAAGTGTTCATAGCAATCAAAGATTCCCGAAAACTGATCACCGGTTTACCCAGTTTGAGTTGCATGACTTCTGCAGAGAGACCACATGCTTTCACAACTTTGTCGAAATGAACACAAGGCCGTTCATGTTTGTAACCATTGTACTGAGCAGTTCTAATTTATGATCATTTGGTTGATTTGAATGTGCTGCGCTGGGCAATAAACGTTGACTGATCTTTACCTTGATGTTGCTCCTCGCTTGTGTTCTCATGCACCGCTGCACGAGCACGACACAGAACGAGAGCGGAAACATTTTTG
Source organism: Lampris incognitus (assembly GCF_029633865.1). Lineage (NCBI taxonomy): Eukaryota > Metazoa > Chordata > Actinopteri > Lampriformes > Lampridae > Lampris > Lampris incognitus. The sequence continues at coordinate 61,790,062 of NC_079214.1, forward strand.
CATGACCATAAGTAAAACAGACACGTGTTCGGTATCTAGTAGGGCATGCGCGACTGCTACATTTTAGTAGTCGCCAACTACTCCCAAAAAGTAGTCGATATAAATGGCTGCCGTGCATCACCCAGGTGGGTGCTACACATTGGTGGTGGTTAAAGTGAGTTACCCCCTTCAATGTGAAGCATGTTGGATGTCTATAAAAGCGCTATATAAATTTAATGATTATTATTAAATAAATTATTCTTAAAGGAAATGTAAGTGCTGCTGACAACATACATAAAATCAAAACCCAAGTAGGCTTTATTTTCAGGTAATTAAATGTCTGGTCCCTCCAAAAAATAATTAGCGGCTAGGCTATATGCAATCTTTTCATTAGCCTAACAACATAGAATGACCATGGATGATGGGAACAAGCCTGGCATGTCACCGCACAAACATAAATGGAAACCAAACTCGACGCAAAACCAGCTTCTAAGCTTCTTGCCCAGCTTGTCCATGAAAGGAAAAATAACCAAAGGTCAATGTGGACTTGGGATCAGCTCCCAGTCTAGCAGCAGCCACTTCTGGTATGGTCCTTGTGATTCAGGAGTCCTCTGCACTGCTTCTAATGTTTTGCAGATTTAAGAGCTAGCGTTAAAGCTAAAAGGCTTCATGAATCACTCTTGGCTAAAAAGAAAACTCTGTTTCGAGATTAGGAGTGACACGGCCATAGTTTTTGGGATTTACTCCTGAGTCGGCCAGTTAGCACCTCCTGTGAGCCACAAGACGTTTCACGAATTTGGCCCCAGATGGTTTGTAAGATGTTTGTAAGTCCTTCCACCTGATATAACCAGGCTCTACATCTTTGTGAGGCAAACTTGAGGACCAAAAACAAGGCCCCTGGGCTTCGAATGCACATCTTAACTTGTGAATCAGCTTCATATGGTATTGTCTGATCCGTGGGATGCTGGCGTGAGACTCTGCTCGTAGTTAGTTCTACTTTTCACCACGGTGTGTTGCAGTGGTCACAGCCAGACAAACAACGTTTCAGCGTTTTTTTACTAAGCCAGCCAATTTACTAGATGGATCACTCCACCACGGATCCCCACTGTAGCGGGGGCTCCTCTCAGAGAGGGTTTTGTACTTATGCGCGTCAAATCCACCTTTACAATCCCATTAAGGCGTGACATTCCTTTAAGCTCTGCTCATATTCTTAAGGGGGGGGCTTGTTTCCGGCGCGCTCCCTAAATCCCTTTCTCTATCATCTCTCTCTTCTCACTGCCCCCATCATGCAACCTTCCAGCCACCAGAGGACATGGGCCCCTCAGATGCTCGTAAAGACATAAAGGGATGATTCACACCAAGAAAACCTGTTTGGAGCGACTGGCCTCAAGTGAAGCGTGCAGCACTCAGACTTCCCCCAGACTCCCCTCAGACTTCCCCCAGTCTGGAGAAAAATACATCTTTTTCATGTCAGCCAGGGAAGACGGCTGTTAGATTCCGTCGTAAATAGTGAAAACTCACTTACTGGTGTTTTAGTCCCATACACACATTGTAATGTTAAATGGAAATACAATGCAGAAAGAGATACAATGGGCCAAAGTCTGTAGAACTGAGCCCATCTTCCTGCCTGCTGTCTGTCTATCTGTCTCTGTCAGCTTTCCATCTCTACCAGTCATTCCCACAGGGAACCAGTGAAGACCGATGGGAAGGACGCAGTCAGGAAATGCTAGCTGCCAGTTGCCCAATGGAAATGAAGGATGAAAATAACGTCTTGTAACAGTGGTGTCCTGCCGTCTTGCCGAGGACGAGAGACCAGCCGTTTCCAGGAGAGGGAGCTGGTGGAGGAGGAAACGTTAGATGGCAAGGAGACGTGATGACAAGTCATGATGATGATGCATTTTTTTTTCAGACTGCACATTCACTAACAGCAGATCTCCAAGTGCTACTACTTCACAGCACTAACAAGAAAAATAAGTGGGTATAAAAACGGGACGGCACAGTGGCGCGGGGGTTAGCCCAGTCGCCTCAGCAAAAAGGTCCTGGGTTCGAGCCCCGGGGTAGTCCAACCTTGGAGGACGTCCTCTGTGGAGTTTGCATGTTCTCCCCATGTCTGCGTGGGTTTCCTCCCACAGTCCAAAGATATGTACAGTGGGGAGAACAAGTATTTGATACACTGCCGATTTTGCAGGTTTTCCCACTTACAAAGCATGTAGAGGTCTGTAATTTTTATCATAGGTACACTTCAACTGTGAGAGACGGAATCTAAAACAAAAATTCCAGAAAATCCCATTGTATGATTTTTAAATAATTAATTTGCATTTTATTGCATGACATAAGTATTTGATCACCTACCAACCAGTAAGAATTCCAGCTCTCACAGACCTGTTAGTTTTTCTTTAAGAAGCCCTCCTGTTCTCCACTCATTACCTGTGCTAACTGCACCTGTTTTAACTCGTTACCTGTATAAAAGATACCTGTCTACACAATCAATCAGACTCCAACCTCTCCACAATGGCCGAGACCAGAGAGCTGTCTAAGGACATCAGGGACAAAATTGTAGACCTGCACAAGGCTGGGATGGGCCACAGGACAATAGGCAAGCAGCTTGGTGAGAAGGCAACAACTGTTGGCACAATTATTAGAAAATGGAAGAAGTTCAAGATGACGGTCAATCTCCCTCGGTCTGGGGCTCCATGCAAGATCTCACCTCGTGGGGCATCAGTGATCATGAGAAAGGTGAGGGATCAGCCCAGAACTACACGGCAGGACCTGGCCAATGACCTGAAGAGAGCTGGGACCACAGTCTCAAAGAAAACCATTAGTAACACATGACGCCGTCATGGATTAAAATCCTGCAGCGCATGCAAGGTCCCCCTGCTCAAGCCAGCGCATGTCCAGGCCCGTCTGAAGTTTGCCAATGACCATCTGGATGATCCAGAGGAGGAATGGGAGAAGGTCATGTGGTCCTGGAGTGGCCTAGCCAGTCTCCAGACCTGAATCCAATAGAAAATCTTTGGAGGGAGATGAAAGTCCGTGTTGCCCAGCGTCAGCCCCGAAATCTGAAGGATCTGGAGAAGATCTGTATGGAGGAGTGGGCCAAAATCCCTGCTGCAGTGTGTGCAAACCTGGTCAAGAACTACAGGAAACGTCTGATCTCTGTAATTGCAAACAAAGGTTTCTTTACCAAATATTAAGTTCTGTTTTTCTGATGTATCAAATACTTATGTCATGCAATAAAAAGAAAATTAATTACTTAAAAATCATACAATGTGATTTTCTGGATTTTTGTTTTAGGTGTGTGTGTGTGTGTGTGTGTGGGCCCTGTGTGATGGCCTGGCGGCCTGTGTGATGGCCTGGCGGCCTGTCCAGGGTGTCTCCCCGCCTGCCACCCAGTGACTGCTGGGATAGGCTCCAGCATCCCTGCGACCCTGACAGCAGGATAAGCGGTTTGGATAGTGGATGGATGGATGGATGGATGATCTGATTGAAATGTTGCAGGAGAAGTGACAACTGTTTCACATCCAACCAAAATCAGTGATGTTGGTCTCTCTCTCTGGCTGACTTCCATGTTAAGTGGACTTAAATCAGCACTATTTGGGGACTCATGGCTGCCGTGGCTGTACTAAATATATACAGGTAATATCCATCCATCCATCTGTCCACAGGTAACATATTACTAATATATTAATTATATAGAAATTAGTATATTATTAATCATATATTAACTAATATATATTGATCATATAATATATTATCTAATATAACATAGCATATTATTAATAATACATTAACTATCCATCCATTGTCTGAACGGCTTATCCTGCTGTCAGGGTGGCGGGGATGCTGGAGCCTATCCCAGCAGTCACTGGGGGGCAGGCGGGGAGACACCCTGGGACAGGCCGCCAGGCCATCACAGGGCCATATATTGATTAATATATACTAATATATGCAGGTATGCTGGTATACTGTGGTATACCAGCATACCCATTACCCTTCCCTGAAACCCAGCGGGACGTTTCAGGCACACAGGTAATTCAAACCTGATAAATGTGTGTAATTTGAGGTCATACAGAAATAATCAGTTTGATTTGTTGGTAGAACATGATATAATGACAAGAGGGATTTAAGCAGGTCGTTTTCTCACAGGCGCACACACCCGTCTCATGTGGGGATACGTGTGTTGTCGCTATAAGGGAGTCTGGCAAGTAGGATTCTTGGAGCGGTCTTGAACAAACACACACTCCATTAAGACTTTATCAAAGTCACCTCCAAGGTCTTAACACAAGGGAGCGACCTGCCGGTACATGCATGCAGCACCTACATACATTCTGATATGCACATACACACACACACATACTGTAAACGCACACATCCGCAGCCCCAAGAATGCCGGAGACAACCACAAACGTTTGCACATGCACGCACACATGAACAAGCACATACAGACATCTTGTACACACAGACACACATGCACACGTTTCATAGAAGTGTTTTTCCATGAACTCCTTTACTTGTATTGATTGTGTATTGCATCTTACTGTGAGCACACCACCGAGTCCAATTCCATGCAGACTTATACCAGGCTAATAAAAACAAGTGGATCAGATGAAGGCTTTCTCAAACACAAACACACACACATGTTACTTGCTCTCACTAGCAGTGGCCCTGTTGTAAAGTTTATAATAGTGATATCCAGCATTATAAAGGCTGCAGACTTTGGCAGTTGTATAATTATTATTTTTTGATTCTAAGCAGATGACTGAAATATAGTCACTGGGAATAATATTCAGAGGATCACTTCATGGTAGATAAAGTTCTGTCATGGTAAATTTATTTCCTGCTTCCTCGCCAAGATCATGACTCATGCAAATCTCTGTACCGATGAAACCCGCAGTTAAATCATCCTCTCTACAACAATTCTGATTTCTTATTCTCCTAATTCTTTGGCCTAGCTTTCAGCAAGGGAGGGGAGAGAGCAAACTGCACAAAATGACACAATCCCACTTATGAGCGTTTTCTTTTGGATGCTTATACTTGTATCCCTGGCTGGTGCAATGATGAGATCAGGCAGGAGTCTCCGTGGACTATGATGTTCGCGGATGACATTGTGATCTGTAGTGAGAGTAGGGAGCAGGTTGAGGACAGCCTGGAGAGGTGGAGGTATGCACTGGAGAGAAGAGGAATGAAAGTCAGTAGCAGCAAGATGGAATACCTATGCGTGAATGAGAGGGAGGACAGCAGAATAGTGAGGATGCAAGGAGTAGAGGTGAAAAAGCGTATGAGTTTAAATACTTGGGGTCAACTGTTCAAAGTAACGGGGAGTGCAGAAGAGAGGTGAAGAAGAGAGTGCAGTGAGAGTGATTTATGACAGGATACCAGCAAGAGTTAAAGGGAAGGTTAACAAGATGGTTGTGAGACCAGCTATGTTGTATGGTTTGGAGACGGTGGCACTGACGAAAAGACAGGAGGTGGAGCTGGAGGTGGCAGAGATGAAGATGCTAAGATTTTCACTGGGAGTGACAAAGGAGGACAGGATTAGGAACGAGTGAATTAGAGGGACAGCCCAGGTTGGACGGTTTGGAGACAAAGCAAGAGAGGCAAGCTTGAGATGGTTTGGACATGTGTGGAGGAAAGATGCTGGGTATATTAGGAGAAGGATGCTGAATATGGAGCTGCCAGGGAAGAGGAAGGTCAAAGAGGAGGTTTATGGATGTGGTGATGGAGGACATTCAGGTGGCTGGCGTGACAGAGGAAGATGCAGAGAACAGGAAGAAATGGAAACAGATGATCCACTGTGGCGACCCTTCACAGGAGCAGCCAAAATAATGGTAGTAGATACTGGTATCCTTGGTCCACCCTTGACTCTGCCTGATGGTATGACCTTCCAATGGTTTTGTCGCGATGGTCCAATACTAGACGTTCACCTTCCCGTGCTAGTAGTCACAACAACAGTCATGCTCTATTTTGCACCCCATTAAATAAAATACCTCCCATAACGCTCCCACTTTTCTCCTTAACACATTGATAAATTAGCTATTTCTCTGTCTCCCCGTATTGACTTGATTGACCAAGGACCTTTGAAGTACTGATAGTAGAGTAGAAGCCTAATGCTGTTACTTAGTCTCATCTCTCACTGTGAGCAAGGCCAGATCAGAAGACCACCTATGGCGTACACCAAGAAAGCGCTCAATCTACTGCTGAAGCGCATTGCATTTTAATGTATGAAATGTTCTATATAAATAAAGCTTGATTGATTGATTCTTAGTCAAACTGAGACAACTTTGCATCCAATTTTTAAGTAGTTCAAACCAAGCCAGATGTTTAAACTGCTAAAATTGTCAAACTTTGTGAAGTATATGTAAAAAACAGCCCACTCCAATTTGTCTGTTCAGTGGTTGTTTTTTAGTGTTAGTTTTGCTTTATTTTCAGTTTCATAGGCGCAATTTTGAGTGCATCCACTACTAGCACTATTTCTGTTTCTACTAATACTAATATTACCCAGGGAGCAAAATTAATGCCCATCGGCCAGATGGTACACTGTAACATCCAACTTTACATTTTCTCCAATAACTTCTGCACCTTAACTCATACAAAAAAATGTCCCTCTATTCCTTTGATCAATACACATCTACCTAAATAGACCATGCCCATTTCTGTCTGACTAGATTTTCGCCATTTTGAATTTTGTCCAATTTTTTTTTTCACTGGTCCATCTAAGCTTCTTCATCTGATTCACATGAGACTTGGTGTGAGCCATTTAGGCACTGACCTCCACCAAAATATTGTGAGGATGACTGATAGGCCCAATGGTTCTGCTGTTATCAATTAATTAACTTTTAACAATATGTGCCTGAGCTCAAACTTGGCCATAACTCAATGACCATTCATCTAATTAATTCAGGATTTGAAACAAACAGAGTATTCCAATGGCGTTCTCCTTAAAGGATGTTGAGTTCTAATGGAAAACTCTTCTCCTTGTCTGCTCCCATCACTTGTGGAGTACCTCAAGGCTGCATTTTAGGGCCCATATTATTTGCCTTTTACATGCTCCCCTTGGACTGTATCTTCCAAAAGCACGATATCTCCTACCATTGCTACGCGGATGAGACCTAGCTATACCTTCCATTGGAACCTAGTAATATTAATAACACAGTCTCTCCTTGATTGCCTCCGGGATGTTGGATGGCAAAAAGACTTTCTTCAATTAAATGAAAGTAAGACCGAAGCGGTCATATTTGGTCCCTCCCACACCATCGGGGATATCACTTAGGGCCTCTGGCACCTAACCTTCGTACCCATGCCAGAAATTTTGGTGTCAATTTCGATCCAGTTTTAAAATTTGAAAAACAAATTAACTTGTTAGTGGAAGGTTGCTTCTTCCAGCAAAGAAATATTGGCAGACTCAAATCATTTCACCATCTGAAGATAGTCACTAATGCCTTAATTTCCTCTCAGATGGATTACTGCAATGCTCTATATTTGGGAATTAGTCAGTCATCCCTGTCTTGCTTGCAGCCGGTGCAGAATGCTGCAACTAGACTCCTAACTGGTACCAGGAAGAGGGACAGTATCACGACTGTACTGGCGTCACTGCATTGGGCACCTGTCCAGTATAGGACTGAGTTCAAGGTTCTGTTATTTGTTTATAAAGCTATATATGGCCTGGCACTCCAGTACATCTCTGAGCTTCTCTGCCCCCTTTCCAACCCCAAATTTCTCAGATCCTCAAACCAGCTGCTCTTTGCTCTCCCACGTTTGAGGATAAGGGGTAAGGGTGATCGTGCATTCGCAGTAGCCACCCCAAAGCTTTGGAATAATTTGTCATTTTCAATGAAGTTTTCTCCTTCTGTTGATGCTTTAAGGCTAACTTTAAGACCGACATGTTTTGAGTGTCCTTAAGGTTTTAGTGGGGGGTCCCCCCCCCCCATTTTTTATGCTTCTGCGTGTTCCTTATTTACTTGTGTATGCTTATGGGTTAGTGATGTTATGTTATGTCTTCTGCTTTTTTGTGTTTACTGTCATTTTATTTTATTCTGTTTTGTTGTGCTGGACTTTTGTCAACTCCGCTTGTTTTAAAATGTGCTTCATAAACACATAAACACTACTACTTGACTACTCCTAGGGGGCGTCACAAATAGGAAGTTTATATCTCGTAATCGACCATGTGGCGTTCTACATTATGTTTAATTGCTGTAGTCTGGAGTCACGTCCAAGTTGACTTACAACTCAATTTAGTGGCGATTGATGTAAGTGGGCGTGGTTTGTGACATCACATTTCCATGTTACGCTCAAATTAGGGCTGCACGGTGATACAGGCACGACGTGGTATCGGCCGATATAGGCTTTATCAGGAAATATCGGCATCGGCCCAAAAGGCTGATATGACAGGCCGATAAGGTGACGCTTTAATTATGCGCACGCGACGTGAACCAATGACCAGGCATGCACGCGGCGCGTCACATAGGCGGGGCCGAGCGGGGTTCTTTTACCTGCTACACCAACTGCGTCTGTGGCGCGTGCCAGCCACGTTTTCTGAGGAGTCTTCGGAGGAGAGTTCAAGAGGCTACTTAGGAAAACTGGTAAGTAAAGCGGCGAATGCTTCAACTATTACTGAATTAATTAACTAGTCGTTTTAACTACAGGATAATTTGATTTAGTATTTTGATGTGCAATGAAAACCCCCCCACAAGGTTGCATCGCTGCGGCGAACTGCCTGCGGGACGATGGGGTACTTGTTGTGATCATGTTTAACCAGATTGTACTTGTGTGTTGGGGGGTCGCGCAGCCGCGTGTAGAGAAGAGGAAGACAGACCAGCCGCGTGAAAACCGAGCGCGGCAGTGGGATGCCCGCGTGGGTGTACGTGGCACGTGTGGTCGTGTCAGGAAAGGGCGCCCGACGTAAAGTTTTGCCGAATCAGTATGCGGACTGACAAGACCGTACCGGATCGGTGGAGGTCCGTATTAACAACGCCCAGCATTGGTGCTGCGCCCTCACAGGGGTCCTGATGGAAACTGAAACCTGCCGTGGCGACCCCAGACCCCAAACAGGGAACAAGCTGAAAGAAGAGGAAGCAACAGCGTCGGTTCCGTCCACCACAGGGGAGGCTTGATGTTCTCTGCGCTTAGGTGGAACAAATATGGGCATATGTCGCCATCGGCCCGTGTGAGTTGGGAAATATCGGATATCGGCCAAATCCAAACCAACGACTCCTAGAGGATAAATACTGAGTCTCATCAGCAGCCAGTCAGACTAGTGTTACCGGTTATTTTCTTGCCCGGTGCGGGATTCGATCCGGGGTGTACTGCACCACAAGGCGACATCACTAACCGCTCGGCTAACGTGTCTTATTAGTAGTTTACACTAGCTTGGTCTAGTCAGAAAGGCGCGAACTGAGGAAGCCTCTTGGATGAGAGGCGAAACGTCTTCACGGATATATACCAAGTCCAGTTGCACTCGATTCAACTCCTTTGGAGAACCATGACCCGGATGAATGAGAACATTCACAGACAAGATATCGGCCAAGATATCGGCCAACACATCCGGTATCGTGCGTCCCCGCTCAGCTCCTAAGAGAAACGGCCGTGTTGGTAACTCGTCCTCTGACGTCAGCACAAGCCCCGTTCTACTTTCTCGTTACTCAGTATGGCTCAGTTTGGTGTAGCGACCAGGGGTTAAAGTGGGATTTGGTAAGTGGGGGATCCCTGAAATCAGGAAATTAACCCTACGAGCACATGCACACACATACACCCACTACATGCTCGATAAATCACTGGCTACATGTTCAATTTAAAAATTGAAATGCATTTTAATCAGTCTTTTGTATTAGTTGAAAGTGCCACAACTAGCCAGCAACGTCAGCTACTAGCTAGCAACGTTACCGGGTGGAAGATAGCTAGTTAGCTAGCTAGCTAGCTAACGTTACGTTCGCTAACGTTAGTTGCTTGAATGAAAACCACAGCAGAGCTAGACAAAACTATTGGAAATACTATTGGAAATACACTGAAGGTACTCACTCTTTATGCCCCCCAATCCAGGATAATAGTGCAGGTAGCAGGTTGACGCTCTCTCGAGTCTTGTCTGCCTGGTGCGGTGAACTGACCCTGACCCGTGAGTGTGAAGCCAGTCTCTTCTGACGTCATGTCTGGTGAAGCCACACAGCAGGCAGGTGCGGGTCACGTGAGGACGCTGTGGTGTATTGGATCGAGCACTCGGTGCTCGATTGTGTTGGACTGTCACCACTACTGAGTTCTGTAATGCACTGGTCGAGCCTAGTAGTGTGTGATGTCTCCGTCAGTAAAGATCAGACTTGTGCCGCATCCTCGTCTCCGTGTACTTATATATAATAGTGATTAAGTTAGTAACCCACGAATAGTAACACTACAATAGTGTACATAAGAGAAGACACAACATGGTGTCAGAAGACGGAGACATCACACACTACTAGGCTCGACCAGTGTATTACAGAACTCAGTAGTGGTGACAGTCCAACACAATCGAGCACCGAGTGCTCGATCCAATACACCACAAACGCGATATCATTCAAACTTTTAGAAAAAGTAAAGTAGTATAAAAATAGAAGAACGACTTTATTTGCGATTTATTTTGTAATGCTTGTGAATTGGCTGCATCATGTTTTTTGTTTTAAATGTTACTGTGACGAAAAGGTCGAAATTACTCCTGTCTACAGAGTGCCGCCGGACCTCAGCTCCGGTTGACTTGGGGGAGGAGGAGGAGGGGAAGTGCCGGTGTCGGGATCCGGGGAGCTCCGGCCCACTGTAATCACTGGTAGTGACCGTTTGGATCGGCATCCTGGGGGGGGGGGGTGACACGGCGCGTTTTAACGACGGAGTCACGATCCGACGGGTCGCAGATTTTGGCTGGAGCATGAGACCGGCACGTGAGACTGCTGACGGTGCGCCTGCACTTGAGGTTATTATTACACCTCCACGTACCGACTGAGGAAAAGATCAACTCACCAAAAAAACATGTCCCGCCGAGGCGGCTGAGAAACAGCTGAGGAGGGTTACTCCCCTTTAGCGGAGAAGGAGGCGCTACTACACTTGAGGAGGAGGAGGAGGAGCTAGGCTTTGACAAGAAGCCCTTGCTGCGCGGAGTTTGTCAGTTTCCTAAAAGCGGCGGGGCGGTGCGGACGTGTCGGGGGGCGCAGTGAAAACCCAGAGCCGCGGCACCGAGCGGAGGATCCGGAGGGGCGCGGGGTAAGTGAGGAGCACGCAGGGAGGCGGGAGCGACGTGATTGGATTACACGTGTTCTCCACATACTTCATGTGTCCTTTCAGCACGCCGCGCGAGTCGGCGCGTCTTCTCTCCCCGCGCGAGCCAGTAGTTTTGTCCACCGTCATGTGCGTATGTACACACACACACGCACGTGTGTGTGTGTACATACGCACATGGGTGTGTGTGCGTGTGTCATATATCTATCGATCTGTCTAGATCGATAGATATGTGTGTGTGTATGTATGTATGTATGTATATATATATATATATATATATATATATATATGTGTATATATATGTGTGTGTGTATATATATATGTATATATATATATATATGTATATATATATGTCGGTGTACTGTGAGTAGGTTTACGGTGAAGCGCCACAGAAGTGGTCTGATGAGGTCTTCGTTGGGAACCAGACTTTGATCGCGTGACCTGAGCGGCGGACCAGGTCGCACTGAAACCTTCGGACGCGCGACCGCCGCAGGAGCTGGCTCGTGAATGTTGCCCGTCTAAAGAACCCCGTTTTGTCGGGGTATTCACGTGCGCTGGATCGGCTCGTGGCGGACTGACGGGAGGGCCGGGTCCCTGTGCACGCGCCGTGTCCGGCCGCCCGTGTGCGACTCCCGTCTGTTCAGCACGCACACGCGCCACGCCGCCACACATGAGACCGGATCACGTCAGACGCGGGTACACGTGCGTTCAGGTGTTTCTCTACTGGCGCGTGGAGGTCTACTCGAGTTGTAGCCGCTTCGGGTGCGCGTGTGTGCGCGCGCGTGTTTGTAATGAGGTTCTCTATTTTGGAGAGAGAGTAGAACAAATGAACGGTGAATATGAGAAATAGCGCCGTGGGGGGGAACATAAAGGGGTTTATTGGGGGGGGGGTCAGTATATTCTATATGAAACCCAGGATTTCAAAAGCAACTGTCCTCTCAAATACAACTTGTTTTAAAAGATAACTTTTGAGTTTAAATTGATATGCACGCTAATTACGGGATCATTTTAATTGGGCTAATTAAGTGGGGGGTTTAATGGTGATGAGTCGGTTATGGAATGGTTGTTCTTATCTCTAAATCTAAATGTTGAGGTTTAGGGTGGACAATGGTCAGTCTGTCTGGCTGTCTGTCTGGCTGTCAGTCTGGCTGGCTGGCTGTCAGTCTGTCTGGCTGTCAGTCTGTCTGGCTGTCTGTCTGGCTGTCAGTCTGGCTGGCTGGCTGTCAGTCTGTCTGGCTGTCAGTCTGGCTGTCAGTCTGGCTGGCTGTCTGTCAGTCTGGCTGTCAGTCTGTCTGTCTGGCTGTCAGTCTGGCTGGCTGTCAGTCTGGCTGGCTGGCTGGCTGGCTGTCAGGCTGGCTGGCTGTCTGGCTGGCTGTCTGTCAGTCTGGCTGGCTGTCAGTCTGGCTGGCTGGCTGTCTGTCAGTCTGGCTGGCTGTCTGTCTGTCTGTCAGTCTGGCTGTCTGTCTGTCAGTCTGGCTGTCAGTCTGGCTGGCTGGCTGTCTGTCAGTCTGGCTGGCTGGCTGGCTGTCAGTCTGGCTGGCTGGCTGGCTGTCTGTCAGTCTGGCTGGCTGTCTGTCTGTCTGTCAGTCTGGCTGGCTGGCTGGCTGTCAGTCTGGCTGGCTGGCTGTCTGGCTGGCTGGCTGGCTGTCAGTCTGGCTGGCTGGCTGGCTGTCAGTCTGGCTGGCTGGCTGTCAGTCTGGCTGTCAGTCTGTCTGGCTGTCTGTCAGTCTGGCTGTCAGTCTGTCAGTCAGTCTGTCTGTCTGGCTGTCTGTCAGTCTGGCTGTCAGTCTGGCTGTCTGGCTGTCAGTCAGTCAGTCTGTCTGTCTGTCTGTCTGGCTGTCAGTCTGGCTGCCTGGCTGTCTGTCTGTCTGGCTGTCAGTCAGTCTGTCTGTCCGTCCGTAGGCAGGCTGTAACTGCGTGCAGCCGTCTGTGGCTTTTCTTAAGTGGAGGTCCTGTTCTGCTTTAGGCTGTTGGTTGGCCGATGAAAAGCAGAGAGCAGCTGGAATTTCAAAATCCGTCCATCCCACGTGGCCCGGAGACCAACATGTTGGTCTTCCCACCGTGGATTACCGGAGACTTCCCGGTTTTGTGTCCCTCCTGTTTGTCTTGGTACTTCGTTAGCAGGCTTAGCAGCATGCAGCATCACCTTCCATTATCTTCCCTGTCGGAGGGCTGGCTGAGGACGTCTGTCCGCTGGCGTTAGTGATTACAGGCTTCACGGGGCAGGTAATCGGGGCAGGTAACCGGGTCATGGTGGCACTGTCCCTGTCAAAAGGCTCCAACCTCCCGCAGAGGGCTCGTCTCATCTCCCCGCGGCCCGTTCAGACACTGGACCTGGATAATGTGTCTCTGTGTGGACAAACGGGATACTAGCTCGTGCTAAGAGTTCCTCGTGGTTGAGCTTGGTCTGTAGTTGGGAACGCTAAGGGCACTGCAAGGGTTCACGTTTGGGTTCCCACTGGGGCCGACCTCTCCACGAGGGTGCATTCTCATAGCGCTCATTATGCTTTGCATAAAATTAACTAGCATGGCAAAGGAAACCGTGAAACCCAGCTAGAATGTCCTGGGTTCGAGCCCCCGGGGTCGTCCCGGGTCGTCCTCTGTGTGGAGTTTGCATGTTCTCCCCGTGTCTGCGTGGGTTCCCCCCCACAGTCCAAAGACGTGTAGGTCAGGTGACTCGGCTGTGTGGTTGTGTGTGTGTGTGTGTGTGTGTGTGTGTGTGTGTGTGTGTGCGCGTGTGTGTGTGTGTGTGTGTGTGTGTGTGTGTGTGTGTGTGTGTGTGTGTGTGTGTGTGTGTGTGTGTGTGTGTGTGTGTGTGTTCTCCCCGGGCTCAGGTGGGCTCTCTCTCAAGTCGGGGGTCTTCTCAGTGTGGAGTTTGCATCTTCTCCCCGAGCTCACATGGGTTCCCTCCAAGTTCAGAAAGAACCCCGATAAAAACATGCCGAACCCTCTCCTGTCCTGTCCCCGACCATGACATAAACGTCCACCTGGGGGGGTGTCCGGGTGGCGTAGCGGTCCATTCCGTTGCCTACCAACACGGGGATCGTCGGTTCGAGTCCCCGTGTTACCTCCGGCTTGGTCGGGCGTCCCTACACACACGATTGGCCGTGTCTGTGGGTGGGAAGCCGGATGTGGGTATGTGTCCTGGTCGCTGCACTAGCGCCTCCTCTGGTCGGTCGGGGTGCCTGTTCGGGGAGGAGGGGGGACTAGGGGGAATAGAGTGATACTCCCACGCGCTACGTCCCCCCGGTGAAACTCCTCACTGTCAGGTGAAAAGAAGCGGCCGGTGACTCCACATGTATGGGAGGAGGCATGTGGTAGTCTGCAGCCCTCGCCGGATCGGCAGAAGGGGGGGGGGGGCAGCAGTGACCGGGACGGCTCGGAAGAGTGGGGTAATTGGCCGGATACAGTCGGGGAGAAAAAGGAGGAAAAATCCAAAATAAATAAATAAATAAATGCCCACCTGGAATTGGCCCCTGATTGTTGAAGGAAAGGGCTGCCCACTGCTCCTGGCTGCCCCTGGAGGAAGGACGGCAGGATGGGGAAAATGCAGAAGCAACATGTCTTCTGCCACCACTCCCTGCATGTGTGTGCATGTGTGTGTCTGTGTGTGTCTGTGTGTGTTTGTGTGTCGCTGTAAGACGAGTAATGAAGACTCTTCTCTGAACAGAAATGCAGATGAAGTGTTGACGTGACCGTTGTCTTTATGAGCCCAGATCGGTGACATCGACATCCAGCGTAGTGTCACAGAGCATAGCGGCGATGGGACCCTCGACGACCCAGCCTTGTCTTTTCTGCCCCCTTAAGAATCGGCCCAGACCCTGGTCCTTGTCTGTGATGCGGTATGACTTCCCTGGCCCTAATGTGATTTCGCTGAAACCTGTCTCCTCCGCAGCTCCCACTTGTTTAATCGAATCTGGGTTGGCCCTGTTGCCACTTTAATGTAATCTCGTGGGTTTGGACCTTGATGCCGTTCGGCAATGATTTACTGAGCAGGCCGCAAGCTTTGGGAAGTCGCTGTGTAGAGACCACGGCAGACCTTCAGTGACTTCAGCAGCAGTGACTGGACATTAGAGGACAGGTGGGTTCGATGGGACGGAGTAATGTTTTCATAACAGATGTCTGGTTAAAGTCAAACCACTAGACGTCCAGAAGGACAGATGGTAAATGTTGGCGTCCTGGAACAAGCGCCCCTCTAGTCTTTCTCTTTGGGTTCTTAGGTAAAATACCCATGTCGATCCCTAGACTGTTTGCACCAGCGGTCCTCAACAGAGGGTTCAGGGCCCGAAAGGGGGTCACAGGGAGCTGCTAGAGGGGCCTTGAGGTGACAGGAAGTTATTGAAAGCAGCTACCACAAAACATCAAGATATAAGAAAGTATTCAGCAACATTAATTCCACAAAGTGAGCAATTAATAATATTTGAGGATCGCTTTCAAATTCTGTTTATGCTGTTGTGGGGTTACATGGAATAAATCTGCCCAACTGCATTGGAGTGTGTAGAGATGGAGTCGTGACACTGACAGAATGGCTATCATGTCTCCTGTGGGGGTCCTGGAATATTTCCTTGGACACGGGGGTCCTTGGGGGCGAAGATGTTGAGAACCACGTGTTTACTCTCCGTGGATAATTTGACGGTCTCCCCCCTCGTCTCTGATCTCAGCAAAAGTTGCCAGTCCGTTCAGGAAAGGGGCCTTAGTGACGGTGCTTACATTTTACTCTATCACAGCTATAGTTGCACTGATGAGCCAAAACATAATGACCACCTGCCCAATATGCTGTTGGTCCTCCATGTGCCGCCAAAACGGCACTGACCCGGCGAGGCATGCACTCTACAAGACCCCTGAAGGTCTCCTGTGGTATCTGGTGCCAAAACATTAGCAGCAGATCCTTCAAGTCCTGTAAGTTGCGAGGTGGAGCTGCCGTGGATCGGACTTGTTGGTCCAGCACATCCCAGCGATGCTCAATTGGATTGAAATCCAGAGAATTTTGAGGTCAGGGCAACGCCTCGAACACTTCGGCATGTTCCTCAAACCGTTCCCGAGCAATGTGTGCAGTGTGGCAGGGCGCATTATCCTGCTGAAAGGGGCCACTGCCATCAGGGAATACCATTAACCATGAACCATTAACATCCACTGTGTATTGTGACACACTCCCTTTTTTCCTCTCTCCAATTTGAACCGAACACAACTAATTAAAGAACCGACTAGAGTCACTCCCAGCTCTACATCTTCGCTTAACTGGATACTTGTCTCGCATCCAAATAGATTCTTAGAATCTGGTATTTGTCATTATTTCTGTGACTAGAAGCATTCAGTACCTAAGTCCTTGCCAAAATTGATTAAAATTAGACAGTTGAAGAAACTGGACCCAGACATGTTTATTCATGACTTAATTGCCGTTAATTGGGAAAGACCCCAATCCTTACCCGATCTTCAAAACCCTTGGGATTTCTTTTACTCCAAATTCCTTCAGGTGGTTGATAAACGTGCTCCCTGGAAACTGAAATGTTAAGGGCAGACGTTTATCCTGGATCAGTCCGGAACTCGTATCTCTTTTTAGGCAGAGGGATAAAGCATGGGCAAAATGTCATCAGAAAAACAGACATGCTAACTGGGAAATGTACAGACAATTAAGAAGCATCAGCAAGACTTGAGTCGGAAATGCTAAATCTAATTCCAGTAAAGGATGTCTGAGTGATGATTTCAAAAATGCTAAACAATCCTGGAGCAAAATAAAAAAAAAACAACAACTTTCCTACGTCAGACAAATGTTCTGGTCAATTAAGAGTTGCTGATACAATACTGGACGATCCCTCACTTATTGCATGTGCGTTCAATCAGCGTTTTTCCTCTGTCTGTTGTAATTCCTAACAGTGTACACATGACTTCTAATTACATTTCAGCTTTTCAAGGCTCTTCTTACTCTCATACAATCACTCCTATTGATGTCTGCGGTGCCATTCGTGAGCTGAAAGAGAGCGGTGGTCCTGGACTTGATGGGATTGAATTAGCGTCTCATATCCTCATCTATCCGTTGGCTGATCTGTTTAATCTTTTCACTGTGTAAATGTGAAATACCAGCTAATTGTAAATCTGCACGTATTACTCCTCTCCATGAGGGCAGTGACACAGTTGATCCCAATAATTACAGCCCTATTTCAATTGCCAAAGTAATTGCCAATGTATTTGAAAAAAATATTTATAATCAGTAATCGCAGTACCTTAATAATAATATCCTTTCTCAATATTAATTTGGTTTCAGATAACTTTTTTACAACTACTGCTCTTAAAATTCACTAACGGATGTTTTCTCTGCGTCTGCTCACCGTCATCCCTCACAGGACGAATATTTACTGAGCTCAAGAAAGCTTTGAACTGGTGGATCACTATCCTCTTTTGGACAAACATGTATTGCTGTGGTTTAAGCCGTATCTTCACAACAGGAAGGAATGTGTTGTTTCGAGAGGGTGTAAATCAGATTTGCTTACTAACCAGAGAGTTTTACCTCAAGGTTCTACTTTGGGACCACTTCTTTTCTCTATTTTTATTAATGATCTCCCGCAGTTTTGTTCTTTTTGTGATTATTGTGCACAACTTTATGCAGATGATATAATACTATTATGTAGGCTATACATCAAAAGCTTCTATGTCACAAATTCAAGAAACCCTACGATCTGATTTGAATATTCTACAAAGTCGGTTATCAGATAACAAATTACTGCTTAATGAAATGCTTCTTGGTGCAAGACGGAACCTCGACTCCAAATCCAACTCTTTGGTTTTAACTTGAAATGACGGTAGAGTTATTCAGAAAGTAGAAAAAAAAATCAAGTATCTCGGTTTGTGGAATTTCTCTGAACTTACCTTTAAACCACACATTGATCATGTCATGACAAAAGGATATCATTGTCGGGGGAGGGGGAGGGGTCACATTTGTGTGCGTGGATCAAGAACTATTTGTGTGTGGATCGCAAAAGAGCGAAAAGAATTTCTCAAAATGACACCATTGGAAGGAGGGACGAATGTATGTGTTGGTCCATCCACAAATGCAGATTCAACACTTCACGCGCAGAATTGCAGATTTACAAATGGCATTTCACGAGAAATGAACACCACAAGTGATAAAGTGTTTTTACAAATTACAAGCGATATCTTTAATAGCACATTTATTTAAATACCAACTTACAAGTCACGAGTAAGGACTTTTGTGTTTGTCGATGGCGAAACACATTTGTAAGTCGTGGAATATTTGTGTATCATGTACTATATGTACATTTACAAATAATTTTGAAGGGTTTCTCTCTCTCTAAACTCCCGTCCAGAGTGGTGTAAGATACAGGAGCTGGTGCTGGTAATATGACTTATTCAGAGGCGTCTTGACAGGATACAAGCAGTGTATCTGAATAGTTTAACAGGAGCTGTCGTAGCGCCTTCCTACCGTCTTCCTGTATGGAGACACTGGACCAACCTTGGCAAAGGGAAAGACAAGATTTTCAGACCGCAGTCCACTGCGTTTTCAACGCTTGTGTGGAACGAAAGATGAGTCTTAAGGGGCACAGAAGAGGAATTTTCTGAAAACTTGCAAAGGACAACAGCTAGGAGATGATCACCTGAACACCGTCACGGGTGGAGACTGGATGCAGATGTTAAGTAGGCGACATGTTTGTTGCTACTGGTTGTATTTCTAGGCACAGATGAGTCTCAAGAAGCACAAAAGATGACTTTAGGGTTTCTGAAAACTCATCTACGTGTGATGATTCTTCATTTATTCTTCTTTTCTTTTTGTGTAGCCAGGCTACTTGTTATTGGCTAAAGCGCTCGCTGTTGTTTATTTTTAGAGCCCCGATCGGGCGACAACCAAATGGACTCTTATTGCATTTATTATTGTTGAAATATCAAATTGGCAGCGGCTAAATTGAATTGTAAGCCTGCTCTCAGTGAGTGACGTCTTTGTGAATATGTAGTTTTTTGTGTTGAACTTCGGCGTCAGTATCGGTCAATGTCAACTTCACGATGTCGGAACTTTTAATTTCTCCAAGAAGCACGCCCGAAGGGTGCCTGACGTCAGACTGAGTCTCCTTCCACTCTCTTCCCACCTTCAGTCTGATATTGCCTCCCAAGTTACTGATTTCCATGGGGGGGGGGGGGGTGGGATTCAATTTTTCGATTTTTCCCTAACCAATCACTAGAGACCCACATATCCGCCTGACTCTAACATCATTTTAAGTCGACAGTCATGCGTAGCCATGCCAACATGCTGGTTTTGCTGGGGTTTAAAGAGCGGAGCAGAGTGATGTAAAACTAACTACTCTGTAGGGCGATATTGAGAAGACGTGCCATCTATGGAAAGTAAATTTGCAGCAGTGTCAAGCTTGTCTATAGCGGTCGCCGTGGTTGTTATTCCTCCGCCTTTGTTCTGGCACACAGCTTGACAACGGCGTTGGTGCTGCCCGTGGCGCCGATTGGCTAATCGTCAGTCTCCCTGCGGTGCTCATTGGATAATCGCATTTTCAACCGAGGAATCGCTGTTTCGTGTCATGATACCAGACTAGAATCACTGGAGTGGTGGGATTCAAAGGTGTGGACCCAGGCGAGCCTGACGGTACTTCCGAAACCTCATAACTTCTGCTTGACCTTTCTGACTTATTCAACCAAGGTCAAGGAAAAGGTGAGAAGGAACGGAGAAAGGCTTCGTTTCTGAATGTGTTGAAATCCGTCTCCTGTCGTGTTTTGTAGGAATCAAACCTGTGAAGTTTGGCTTTCGTTGACGGTCCTGTCCGTCCGACTGCGTCACGTAGGTCGTATTTCGAGGCCGTGTTCGGCACAGGCCTAAAACATGTGTTCCTGAATGGTATTTGCCTTCCCCTCCAAGTTTTCCTAATGATAGAATATTTGGGGCCTTGTGGTAAACAGAAATAGCAACACTTCTGAAGGACAGGCCTCTCTTTTAGACCCACATACTGAAGAAATAGACCTCTCTCTCTTTCAATGTGTGTGTCTGCTTGTGCACATAGTTTCGTGTGTGTGTGTGTGTGAATGTGTTTGTATTTTATTGGGAGGCTATTTCTGTTCATCCCTGACTGACTGACTGACTTTCCCCCCCCCCCTCTAGTTAATTACACGGCCTCGTCCAGCGAGCCTAGGCTAATGTAGGCTGCCCTTGTGTTGACTAATGCAATTTTCCTCCACTTTGATTTGCTGGGACGATGCCTGGCTAACCCAATGACACGCCTTATCGCACGCAGCGCAGATGATGGGGGAGTTCGGCCGACTCTTGTCCGCCGGTCTGTTGTGTTTGTCGTCCAGCCGTGCGGGCGCTTGTTGTGCGCTCGGTGTTCATGAGTTGCGAGGTTATCGTGTGTAGTGATGTGATTACGGAGCTCGGAGGAGCCAGGGCTTGTTTCAGCTCCACCGACTCAACCTAAATCTTCCCAATTCAATTTTTTTTGCGAACCAATATGGAGTATCCTCTTTCCATCTGGCTTTACAAAGCTGATATATGGGGTGGGGGTGGTGGGGGGGGTCCAGTCCAGTATTTCTTTGAAGGTTTCATCCTATTTGTCATCATGATGGCTTGATTAATTACAGATGGCCTTTGCACACACTTGGTGTGTTGTATGTATTTATTGTGTGTGTGTGTGTGTGTGTGTGATGACTCATTTGAGGACAGCAGATTGCTCGCTGAAGGAGAGGGGCTCTTAAGATGTAAATTATTGCTTTCATTTAATCTCCCCTGCAGAACATAACTGGGGAGAGGGAGATGTAGCCCTGAGCTCAACAGAGCTGTTTCATCACTGCCATCTTGACTCTTTTTTTGTTGTTGTTTTTTTATTACCCACTGAATCTGAAAAGCTATCACGCCAGTCAACCAGATTTTTTTTTTTTTTAAAAAAGGACAGGACCTCCGAATGATGGTTGGTTACGTGTCAAACTTGTTGGTAGAGCAACTGATATTCAGTCAGGGCAATGCATGTGTTTGGGAAAAACATGTTTATTCTCTTGAACTGTAATGGCAGTATGATTTCTGGTTTGGTTTTTTTTTTTTGGCTTTGGGGATGAAGGATGAATAGATTTGCTTACATGTATTGACTACACATAGTAGATTGTGCCAGATCTACTAATCAGAAGTGAAGTGTAAATCCCCGCATTGGCTGAATTGAGAGGGTGACAGATTTCCTTGTGGGAAGAGAAGCGAGCCAATAACTGAAGGGTCACTAGTTCGCTAGCTAGCTAGCTAGCTAGACAGATACTTTATTATTACCATGGAACAATGTTGGCGGTAATTGTTTTGGTGCAGCATGGTCGCTCAGTTGCAGGGCGAAAAGAAAGAGAGAAAAACAAGTAACACCATAAACCATTACAACAACACCCACAAAAAGGAATCACATGAAAGTGAGAATAGAAACAGTGACTATGTATGACATGTACAGTTCAGTTCCCCAGCATATCATGTAGCCAAACAGGCAGAGAGTATAAAGATTGATGTATCAGTGCGGACCAGTCCAGTCTGAGTTCAGTCCAGGTCATCCAGGTCAGTATATTCAGGTCAGTATATGGGCTCTTGTAGCAAGGAATGCTGAGTGTTCTGTTTTTGAATTGAGTGGTTTTGGTTAATATGGACCTGTAGCACCTTCCAGAGGGGAGAAGCTGGAAGAGGTGGTGGGCTAAGTAAGAGGGGTCACTGGTTATTTTAACTGCCCGGTTGAAGGTGCGCTTGAATCCCTGGCCAGGTAATCCTGGTTGACCGGCGGAGAGTTGCTTGTATCAGGATCCCAAATGTGAATGATGTGCTGTGGCAAGACACACTTACCCCCCAACTGCCCTAGGTGGCACTGGCATGGCTCTTTGGGGTGACGCTGTGCTATTCCAAGTCTGGTCAACCTTGGTCACAAAAATGAGTTTCCATTGTATCAAAGGGATCAAAAAAGTTTACCATACAATTGGCCATCATGGTCACAGAAGAGGGTTGTGAATAAATGGCAGCCTGTCGGAGCACAGTGCAGAGTAGTCATCACATTTCTATCAGTGATATATACATATACACTAATGGATGAGAAATTCACTTTTCCCTGCAGTCTCTCCAAGCCTGCTACCCAATTTGATGTCCTGAAGGTAAAACTTGAAGGGGAAAAGCTAAAGAGGCTATTGGGCACCCTTCCATGATGCCTCCCTCCAGAGGATGCTAGGAGGAAATGTTGACTGTACTGATGAGGGCCTGCTCCTCATCCTCCCTCTTGTTCAGAAGAGGAACTCTTCAGTTCCTTCTAGAGATGCTAGTGGGTGTTTCCCGGTAATATATAACAGCCTTGAGTCTGAATCACTCCATCTTTTCTCAGTTCTCTAAATATGTTTTCCTCCATTTAATCTGTAAGCCAACATGTTAGTCAGCCTACACCCAAACAGCTGTTGTTGGTTTGGGACTTGATAGTGGTTATTCTGAGGTCATATTCTTTGTCTATGACTGACACCTGAGGTAGTATTTACAGAAAAATAAAAAATAAAACAAATAAAAAATTAATTTCTCTAAGTAACTACTACTACTTCTAAGTAACAATGGAATTATTTTACTCATTATTCCCTAGGAGAAGTAATTACACTACTGATTTACTTTTGAGATACTATCTACGGCCATATATATATATATATATATATATATATATATATATATATATATATATATATATATATCCTTTATTTACTAATTTTACTTATTTTTTTAATTTATTTTTTATATTTATTATTATCTATATTTTATATTTTTATTTTATATATTATTTTATTTTACTTACTTATTTTACTCATTATTCCCTGGGAGAAGTAATTACACTACCGATTTACTTTTGAGTTACTATCTACGACCCATATAAATCCTTACTGGATGTAAAAAAGTTCTTCCTCCTCGTTCTTTTAGAATTCATACATCTTTTCTCTTGCCGTTCTGTCACAGCGTTCATCCCCCGCTGTTAGAGTTTGAGCATGCATGCGCATATTAAAAGGGGCAGACAGGAATTTTAGATCAAAAAATTACATTTGTCAAGGACTATATTAAATTTTAATTTTAAATTCACTTCACGGAATAACTCTGTTGAAATCCCACGTGTCACACCGGTGGGTCATTGGGTCAGTAACTGCAAGACGCTTACAGACATTTAAACAGTGATGTATTACGTTATTTTTGTGACGGGGGTGAATAATGTGATTGCAGTGCCTCCGACGCTGATAACTGGAAATGGCTAGAAGTAGTAATCATAGCTTCCCTTTGGGGTTTGCTGTCATACAACCACAGAGTCCAGAAGAGGAGTTGAAAAGGGCGCCGGGTCCTACTGGTCCAGTGGGGCAGAATAACGCTGAATAAAAAGTTCAGGATTCCTTCTCGCTGTGATGGTTCTCTTGATTTAAATCACTTCCAGATCGTTTGGACTGGTGGGGAAATGTGAGGATGAGAGTGTTTATTTTGTGTTTCAGTAGGACTGAAGCAGTCATCCCTTGGATTTACTGTTTCGAGCGCTACCTTGAGATGCGACTGAA
The DNA here is from genome assembly GCF_029633865.1 of Lampris incognitus. Taxonomy (NCBI): domain Eukaryota; kingdom Metazoa; phylum Chordata; class Actinopteri; order Lampriformes; family Lampridae; genus Lampris; species Lampris incognitus. Next base: position 61,813,801 of record NC_079214.1, read on the forward strand.
GGCTGCAGCGTCTGGCTCTTTACCACGCTCATCAATGGAAAATCTTCATCTGCTGCATGTGACGCGGACAATGTTGGTCGCACCACAAGTTTTTCTTTTTTTTAATCTTTTTTGCCAAAGAATGCATTTTCTTCCAATATTGAAAACAGTTCTGTCGTTACAGCTGTCTGGAGGCCACTGCCTTACTTGTCGGGTGCAAAGTCAAATATGAGGTCCATCAATGAGCTTAATACAAAGCACACAAACGCTAGCATTTTGTAGTAAAGCCTTGCACATGTGTAGATTTTTTGTTTTTTATGAGTTTGGATTTTCCCTGGAGGGTTAATAATGTTGTTTACACCCATCCTGGGTGTGCTGTGCCCCTTCAACCTTATTTATTTATTAATTTGATTTTTCCCTTTTTCGCCCCAATTGTATCCGGTCAATTCCCCCACTCTTCCGAGCCGTTCCGGTCGCTGCTCCACCCCCCTCTGCCGATCCGGGGAGGGCTGCAGACTACCACGTGCCTCCTCCCATACATGTGGAGTCACCAGCCGCTTCTTTTCACCTGACGGTGAGGAGTTTCGCCAGGGGGATGTAGCGCGTGGGAGGATCACGCTATTCCCCTCAGTTCCCATCTCCCCCCCCGAACAGGCTCCCCGACCAACCAGAGGAGGCGCTAGTGCAGCGACCAGGACACATACCCACATCCGGCTCCCCACCCACAGATACGGCCAGTAGCGAGGCTCAACCGAGCTGGAGGTAACACGGGGATTCGAACCGGCCATCCCCTTGTTGGTAGGCAACGGAATAGACCGCTACACTACCCGGATGCCCATAGACCCGATGTTTTAACTGACTTTTTACTGTAATTGTTGAAGCCCATCACCATGTGCTCTAGACCGAACTGACATGCCTCTAGAAAAAAGTACTTGGTAGGACAGAGGGGCAGGATGTATGCCTCTCTCCCAGGGGAAGTGACATGTTGAGCCCACCTGCTGGGCAATAGTGGGATCTGGATTGTCAGGATGGTCCTGTTCCTCTCTAGTTTGGTCTTTTGGACAGTCGCTGTGTGTGAATGAGGGTGGAAGGGGGGCAGTGGTCCGGTATGTGCATATTTACATGAATCAGGCGGCAGACAGCGAGGCAGAGTACTCTGCTCACACTCTGCACATCACATCATACACCAGCAGTTCAATGCAATATAACACAACCCTCCTCTCCTCTCATTTGCATCGCCGTGCACTGCCCTTGCCTCCTCCCCTTTTCGTTTTCTAATCTCCCGGTTGTGGCTTTTGGAGGAGCTCCTAACCTCTTGGAATGGAGGGCTATTCCTGTGGGGTCGCCCCATAATCAGCCCAGAACCAGCTCCTCCGAACGGAGCCAAACCTCCGGCTGCCTCCTGTCTGCCCGTGCGGCCACACAGCCACATGTTTGATGCTATATACGCTGCGGAGGAGCTCAGAAATTAAACTCAATAAATACAGAAATCAAATAAAATGATTTCCAAATATTAGCCCTACGATCTGCTTCCCTGCAGTCACATAAAACGGCCTTTGTTGCGCTGGGTAAATAGGTTTCCGACGGCTGTGCCAACTTAAACTGTGCGCGTCAGGTCAAAGGCAGCGTGGCTAGGCTTAATTAAACTCAACATTGATTTGCAAAGACGGGATCCAGACCACAGAGGGCTTTGGGTCCTGAAGCTGGTCTTAACAGTGCCAATGCTTTATTAATGCTGGCTGTAGGGGAGGGCTCGCCCACTCCAGCCGGAGGTTAGAGGCAGGTTACACCAGCAACACGTTCATACTACCGGTTCATTACAGCATGTACACCACATATACTACCATAAATACCTGGCTCACCAGATAGCAGTGGCGGAAAAAGTACTCAACGCCTTCACTTAAGTAAAGGTATTAATATGACGGTGGAAGCACATTCTATTAATAGTCAAAGTTTTTACTTGAGTGAAAGTAATGAAGTCCATCCATTATCCGAACCGCTTCTCCTGCTCTCAGGGTCGCGGGGATGCTGGAGCCTATCCCAGCAGTCATTGGGTGGCAGGCGGGGGGACACCCTGGACAGGCCGCCAGGCCATCACAGGGCCCAAAGTAATGAAGTACAGCAGTCAAATGTACTTGATTATCCAAGTGTTAAATCATTTGCTAACCTGTGAGCAGTGTTTTTATTATTATTATTATTATTACATTTATACAACGCTTTTCTAGACACCCAAAGTGCTTCACAGTGAATAGGGTAACTCACCTCAACCACCACCCATGTGTAGCAGCACCTGGGTGATGCACGGCATCCATTTTGCACCAGAACGCTCACTACACATCAGCTTGAGGTGGAGAGGGACGAGTCATTGAGCCCGTTACATGGGGGGATGATGAGGTGGCCAGATGGCGAGAGCCAGGTTGGGGATTTTGCCAGGACACCGGGGAACCCCCTACTCTTTGTGATAAGTGCCATGGGATCTTTAATGACCGCAGTGAGTCAGGACCTCGGGTTAATGTCTCATCCAAAGGACGGCATCTCCTACAGCACAGTGTCCCCGTCACTTCACTGGCATTTGATATTTGTTGTTTTTATTAGGACCAGAAGGAAGACCGCCCCCTACTGACCCACCAGCACCACTTCCAGCAACAACTCAGTTTTTCCCAGGAGGTCTCCCAGCCAAGTACTAGCCAAGCCCACACCTGCTTAGTTTCTGTCATTTGGCAGAGCCAGGGTACATGCTGGTATGGCTGCCAGCCATATTTTTATTTTGTAGCCGTTCCAACTACCTCATATACTGCTGAATATTTAAAACTCTTTATAAGGCATCCTATTTTATGAGCTTATTATATGTTTTGTATATAAAACCATATGCTACAAAGTAACTAGTAACTACAGCCGTCAGATACATGTAGTATATAATGGAGTGGAGTAAAAGTATAAAGTCTCACAAAATGGCAAAACTCAAGTAAAGTGCCAGTACCTCAAAAGTGTACTTAAGAACAGTAATTAAGCAAATTTACATTGCTGTGTTACACCTCTGCTATATGGGTAGACACAGTGGCTATAAAAAATCTGCACACCCCTGTTAAAACGGCAGGTTGCAATTTCACAGTCTTCTTCTTTCGGCTTGTTCCCTGTTTCTCGGGGGTCGCCACAACAGATTTGATAGAGTCCATCAGGGCCCTGTGAGGGCCCAGCGCCAATGGGTGGCCGTTGTTAACCTAGGCCTCGACCGATCCGGTATGGTCTTGTCAAGCCGCATAATGATTTGGCAAAATATTACGCTGGATGTTCTTCCTGACACAACCACTAACCCTATGGACGGGGGCACAGGTAAAGTGCTGGATGTCATCCCGGTATTCATGGACTTGCGCCCATGCCTGTTGCCATAGGTTGCTGTTTTACGTTCAGGGTGGAAGAAGTTCTGACATGATTTGTATTGGTTACAATTTTTTTTACATCACACAAACCTGCCATTTAACAGGAGCGTGTAGACTTTTTATATCCAGTGTAGACAGATATGATCCCTAATTAGGAATTTCTTTTCATAGAATCCATATCCACCACATAGTCCATATCCACCACATTGTCCGTATCCATCACATAGTCCATATCCATCACATTGTCCATATCCACCACATAGTCCATATCCATCACATAGTCCATATCCATCACATTGTCCATATCCATCACATTGTCCATATCCATCACATAGTCCATATCCACCACATAGTCCATATCCATCACATTGTCCATATCCATCACATAGTCCATATCCACCACATAGTCCATATCCATCACATTGTCCACAGGGTTGGTGACTGGGTCAGGAAGAGCATCCGACTGCTCCCGGCTGCTCCCGTTAGGGGGCGCCACAGCGGATCATCCATTTCCATCTCTTCCTGTCCTCTGCATCTTCCTCTGTCACACCAGCCACCTGCATGTCCTCCCTCACCACATCCATAACCTCATCTTTGGCCTTCCTCTTCTCCTCTTCCCTGGCAGCTCGATATTCAGCATCCTTCTCCCAACATACCCAGCATCTCTCCTCCACACATGGCCAAGCCATCTCAGTCTTGCCTCTCTTGCTTTGTCTCCAAACCGTCCAACCTGAGCTGTCCCTCTAATATACTCGTTCCTAATCCTGTCCCTCCTCATCACTCCCAGTGAAAATCTTAGCATCTTCATCTCTGCCACCTCCACCTCCACCTCCTGTCTTTTCATCAGTGCCACTGTCTCCAAACCATATAACATGGCTGGTCTCACAACCATCTTGTAAACCTTCCCTTTAACTCTTGCTGGTACCCTTCTGTCACAAATCACTCCTGACACTCTCCTCCACCCACTCCACCCTGCCTGCACTCTCTTCTTCACCTCTCTTCTGCACTCCCCGTTACTTTGGACAGTGAAACCCCAAGCATTTATACTCGTCTACCTTCGTCACCTCTACTCCTTGCATCCGGAAGACATCGTGCTCCTTTAAATTTACATGTAAAAATGAATTTATCCTATTCTCAGTTGATGGGGATTGGATGATAGCTTAGGTCATGTGGTGGCTATTGGTGAGAAGAAGTCATCAGAGGAGCCGTGATGTGTAAGTGCTGTCTGCAGTAGATAGGTCCCAGACTACTCCTGCAGTAGATAGTACCATGTAAAGTTTGTAATGGTGCCTTGTAAAGTAAGTGCACTGTGCTCAAAGTTCAACTTGCAGTTTTCCCAGGCCCCTACAAGCTGTGGGCTCGGCCACAACAGCACCCCCCTGTACCTCGGAAAATCCGCCCCTGGAACTAACAGACATGACCCGTAAATCAGCGGTACACAGTACACATGTGATGAAGACCTACTGACATGGCAGAGACACAAGGTGGTGTTGGTTATCGCTGAAGGTGTGTGTGTGTGTTTGCTCTTATTGGGTTAATGAGTAGCAGAGAGGGGACAAAGCGGGCCCTCCTGCAGATGGATGTCTTATGGATGTGATGTGTCTATGACCAAAGAGGCGGAGGAGGATGGAGTACTGATGAAGTGGGTGCTCAGGGGTCATGTGCAATTATGTGTGCTTTATGTACAGCCGCTGTTTGCATCAGTTGCGGATTGCACCTTTGGCCGATATCCAGTCCATTACTTTTGCAGGGCACTGTAGAGTTGGGCCATTAGTTTGGGGTCGGCGGGTAAAACAATTGATATAGGATCATTTTTTCCCCCACCATTTAAGACGTATTGGCTTCTGTGTACCAAAAAATGCAGTAAATCAAGACGCACACATTTATTGATGACATGTTTGTCATCAATAAATTTGAGACTAATTTGTGATAATGGGCTACACAAATAAAATTGACTTGACATGTTACCCATAGCTTGTGGCACTGGATTTTAGTCTCGGGTAAAATCTCAGAAACCGATACCCCACTTTAGCCTGGTATCAGCCCGACATCTGATACCCGTGTCGGTGTCGGAGCGTCCAGTGTGAAGCCTCAAGCTTCTGAAAACCTCGGGGGGGGGGGGGGGGGGGGATACTGAGTGGTAGGATGGTGTTGTCGCACCATCTGCTGAAATGGAACATGGACTGTTGAAGGCGGGGAGAGGGTCGTCGGTCATTGTCACTCTAGTGTTGCAGGGATGGTTATGTCATCGGCGTATCGGCGGGAATGGAGCTCGAAGGTGTTGTGGTTTTCTGATGATCGGAGGACCGTGGTCCAGGCCTCTCTTCTGCTACTATCTACAAACGGTAACCCCGCAAGCCAGATGAACCTCACACGTTTTCACATCGCATGACATCTCGTAGTTGAAGACCTGCGAGATTCGTCCGGCTCGCGTGGCTAAGAGCATAGCGGGCCAGAAGTGACGCAACAGATGGGACAAAGTTCAGGCTGGTCCATCATCGGTACAACATTTACTGCACAGTTTTTCACTCGGCACTTCGCTTGCCCTTAAAGAAGCGGGCTGGTTGCTGAAAGAAGTCAGGAGGTGACAGAAGGCTTCACATCACCGTCCTCTAGTTGGAAATATTACACTACACAGGAAGTTGGAAGCACACAGCTCTCTAGAATGTCATGTATGCTGTAGTGTTAAGAGTCCCCTTCACTGGAGCTAAGGGGCCTAGCCCGAACCATGGAAACAGCCCCCGCCCATTATCCCTCCTCCACCAAACCATACAGCTGACGCTATGCATTTGAGCAGGTGGCGTTCTCCTGTCATCCGCCCAACCCAGATTGGTCCGTCAGACTGCCAGATAGTGAAGCGTGATTCATCACCCCAGAGAGCACGTTTCCTCTGCTCCGGAGTCCAGCGGCGGTGTGCTTTACACCACTCCAGCAGATGCTTGGCATTGTGCGTGCTGATCTTGGGCTTTGTGTGCGGCTGCTTGGCCACGGAAACCCGTTTCACCAAGCTCCTGATGAACAGTTCTTGTTCTGATGTTGCTTCCAGAGGCAGTTTGTAATTCGGTAGTGAGCGTTTAACCGAGCCGAGACGATCTTTATGTGCTACGCTTCTGCACTTGGCGGTCCCGTTGTGTTAGCTTGTGTCTGTGTGTGTGGAGTTTGCATGTCCTCCCCGTGTCGGTTTCCTCCGGGGGCTTCGGTTTCCTCCCACCGTCCAAAGACATGTAGGTCAGGTGATCAGCCAAGCTAAATTGTCCCTAAGTGTGACTGTGTGTGTGTGTGCGTGTATGTGTGTGTGTGTGTTGGCCCTGTGATGACCTGGCGGCCTGTCCAGGGTGTCTCCCCGCCTGCCGCCCAGTGACTGCCGGGATAGGCTCCAGCAACCCTGACTGCAGGATGAGAGTTTTGGATAATTGATGGATGGACATTACGTGTAAAGCTGCAGTGAACGGGACAATATACATAATTTTATTGAAAAAACGCAGAGATCCTATTTAAACTTATTTTAAATGACCAAAAAAAGAACTTAATACCAGCTATACATCGGTTTCCTGAGTGGTTTTTAAATACAAGAAGAAGAAAAAACAAAAACAACTAAGAACCCCTTTTAGATAACCTTGTTAGTTTTAGTTTCTTATCAAGCAGTAAATCATCTTTTAATGTGGTGTGACTGATGGGCCCGGTCTGCTTTACATGCTGACATGATGTACTGACCAGCCTTACCAAGTACTGGCCCAGTGGGCAGGCCCACTTTCTATACATATGGCGGGACTGCTAGAATACTACTGCATTGTTCTAGAAGGGGAATTGTTTTTAAAATTAGAATCAACTGTTCATAAAGAAATGTCCTTAAAAGGTCCTTAAATTTATTTAAAAAAAAAAAAAAACAAAGGGCCAAGTTAAAAGTCTTTGGTAAAATCCTTGTTGAGTGATGCTGCAGTTTAGTATTACAACATGCAAATTGGTATGTAATATCTAATATGTATCTACTCCTACTACTACTCCTCCTCCTCCTCCTGCTACTACTTCTACAAGTCCTACTAGTACTCCTACTACTCCTACTACTACTACTTCTACTACTACTACTTCTACTACTACTACTACTTTCGGCTGCTCCCGTTAGGGGTCACCACAGTGGATCATCTGTTTCCATCTCTTCCTGTCCTCTGCATCTTCCTCTGTCACACCAGCCACCTGCATGTCCTCCCTCACCACATCCATAAACCTCCTCTGTGGCCTTCCTCTTTTCCTCTTTCCTGGCAGCTCCATATTCAGCATCCTTCTCCCAATATACCCAGCATCTCTCCTCCACACATGTCCAAACCACCTCAATCTTGCCTCTCTTGCTTAGTCTCCAAACTGTCCAACCTGAGCTGTCCCTCTAATATACTCGTTCCTAATCCTGTCCTTCTTCTTCATCACTCCCAGTGGAAATTTTAGCATCTTCAACTCTGCCACCTCCACCTCCTCCTCCTGTCTCTTCATCAGTAACACTGTCTCAACATATATCAACCATACAACATATCTAATATATATATATAATATAAAGAATATTCTCTATTGTACTGAAATAGAGTAGATGAAGAGCGACTTTTGCAGTGACTATCCGCTCTCTCATTATCAGATCTGTGGGATGTAAGGACATAAAAAAGAATTCATAATGTTTTGTCTTTTCACTGCACATCTCGTGTGTTTACTCAGTAAGCTCGGACGGACGGGGATGTGCGTGAGATCGCCTGAAGGGTCCGCAGATCCGCCCCCCCATTGCCTCGCGACTTAAAAAGGAAGTTACTACTCTGCTGAAATCACGGAATTTCAATGAGGCGGAGAGCAAACACAACGATAAAGAAAAAAAAACTCATTATACTTTCATTTAGCAGATCAAACGGTTGGGCTCAGGCTGCTAACGGTGCTCGATGATGGATCGGGTTACGGCTCCGAGAACTTGACGGCCAAGAAGTCGATGGAAAAGAGGACGACGTGCGTGAGACAGTGTGTGGTCTTCCTGTTTGTGTGTGGTTGGTCGGGAATTGTTCTCGTGCTTTTGGAAGAAGGTTCCGGCTTCTGTCATAGTCCATCCCGTCCATCCGTTATCCAAACCGCTTATCCTGCTCTCAGGGTCGCGGGATGCTGGAGCCTATCCCCCAGCAGTCACTGGGCAGCAGGCGGGGAGACACCCTGGACAGGCCGCCACCCTGGACAGGCCGCCAGGCCATCACGGTCAGAGTCTCACAGACAACGTGGTGGTATACAGCTTATTTGTTGTTCACAAAAGTTAAACGCCAGCCAACATTTCCAATTTACAATATAATAACAATGATCATTACATTTATACAGCACTTTATCTAGACACCCAAAGCGCTTCACACTGAAGGGCAAAACTCGCTTCAACCACCACCAATGAGTAGCACCACCTGGGTGATGCACGGCAGCCATTTTGAGCCAGAACGCTCACCACACATCGGCTTGAGGTGGAGAGGGAGTAATCATTAAGGCAATTACATGGGGGGGGGATGATTAGGTGGCCAGATGGAGAGAGCCAGGTAGGGAATTTCGCCAGGACACCGGTGGAACCCCCTACTGTTTGAGATAAGTGCCATGGGATCTCTAATGGCCACAGTGAGTCAAGACTGTCTCATCCGAAGGACCGCATCTCCTACAGCACAGCGTCTCACTGCACTGGGTTTTTTTGTTTTTTTTTGGGGTGGGGGGTCGTTTATTTTTTATTAGGAGCAGAGGGAAGGCTGCTCCCTACTGGCCCACCAATACCACTTCCAGCAGCAACTCAGCTTTCCTGGGAGTTCTCCCATCCAAGTATTAGCCAAGCCCATACCCGCTTAGCTTCCGTCATTCGGCAGATCCAGGGTACATGTTGGTTGACTCATTTCTGTTAAAGGCTCGCTACCATCTTTACCATGTTTAACATGGAGTTGATCCCCCTCTTTGCTGCTATAACAGCCTCCGCTCTTCTGGGAGGGCTTTCCAATAGATGTTGGAACACGGCTGCAGGGATTCGCTCCCGTTCAGCCACAAGAGCACTAGTGAGGTCAGGCGCTGATGTACAGCAGAAGGCCTGGCTCACAGTGGGCATTCCAGTTCATCCCAAAGGTGTTTGGATCAATCAATCAACCAGTCAAGTGGCATTTTATATAAAGCGCTTTACATGTCTGGTCAAATCTGAATTCTAGACACCTGTTGTTATAATAGAACAATAGCCATTTTCTGTACAGTCGCTACCCATTTTGTATGTGTAAGGCCACCGAAATGGGATTTACAACGATAAACTTATTCACACGTGTATTACAAACAGATTTGACATGGGCCATTTGAGACTACTGACATTAAGCAGACCAGTGACAGACCTTAGTCGGTATGCAGATAATGGATTGTCGACAGCAGTGGGACGGTCACCAGAAACTGCGAAGTTATTTCCCCATGCCTAACATGGCCATTTCCATTATTACCACGTGGGGATGAATCAGAGCCTCTGCACAGCACACAGGCTTTGCACATTAGCACGGCCGAATGGGTTTCCATGTTAACCGCTCAAATAGGTTTAATCATTTCAGCCCATGCCAGGCGAACCACGTGCAGAAAACTCGGTTGTCACTCAACACGTCGAACAGACTGACCAACACTGGCTACCATCCACGTTACCGTTGGCCTAACACGATGTTTAACGTCCTGTGACTTTACAACTACATCATTCATAACTGCTGGATTTTCTAGTCACAAGAGATGTGGGATGAGTATTAATCTTAACAATACGAATGGATGTTACTCCCAAATTTACTGATCACGCTGCGGCCGTATCCACGTGTCACTTTTTCTTGAGTAGTGGCTCAAGAAATAGTGACACGTGGATGGGGTCAAGCTCTTCCACGCCAAACTCAGCGAACCATGTCTTTATGGACCTTGCTTTGAGCGTGGGGGCATTGTCGTGCTGAAACGGGGAAGGGCCTTCCCCAAACTGGTGTCACAAACTTGGAAGCACTCAGTTCTCTAGAATGTCATTGTATGCTGTAGTATTAAGAGTCCCCTTCACTGGAACTAAGGGGGCGAGCCCAAACCATGAAAACAGCCCCCGCCCATTATCCCTCCTCTACCAAACTTTACAGTTGACACGGTGCGTTTGAGCAGGTGGTGTTCTCCTGCCCTCCGCCAAACCCAGAATGGTCCATCAGGCTGCCAGATAGTGAAGCGTGATCCATCACTCCACAGAGCACGTTTCCTGTGCTCCAGAGTCCAGCGGCGGTGTGCTGTACACCACTCCAGTCGACGCTTGGCGTTGTGCATGGTGATCATGGGCTCGTTGGCGGCCGCTCGGCCGTGGAAACCCATTTCGCCAAGCCCCTGATGAACCCTTCTTGCACTGATGTTGCTTCCAGGGGCGGTTTGTAATTCGGTAGTGAGTGCGTAACTGAGCTGAGACGATCTTAACACGGCTACGCTTCTGCACTTGGCGGTCCCGTTCTGTTAGCTTGCGTGTCCTGCCGCTTCACGGCTGAGCTGCTGGCGCGCCGACACGCCGTTTCCACTTCCCAGTACCAGACTTGCAGTCGAACGGGGCGGGTCTAGCAGGGCACATATTTGACCAACTGACTTGTCGGAAAGGGGGCATCCTGTGACGGAGCCACGGCGGAAGTCACCGCAACCTTCAGTGGGACACTTTTCCACCGCCCGTGTTTGCCTAAGGAGATTGTGTGGCTGTGTGCGTGATTTTATGCTTCGACCAGCAACGGATGTGGCTGGAAAAGCCAAATCCACTCACCAGAAGGGGTGCGGCATACTTGTGGCCGTGCCGTCTCTGATCTGTGTCGACAAAGCGACCCCGTTTATCCTCAGCATCATACCGTGGGGTTTTGTCGGAGAGGAGGGTGAGAGGCGGCCTCTCGGTTTTAAAGGTCGTAGCTGTAGACCAGTTTGTGATTTCTATGAAAAAGAGCAGAGGCCGAGGAGGGAGAGAGAGAGAGTTTGTTTTTTTTGTGTCTTTTTTTGTTTTTTTGTTTTTAACGGGGCAGCTTGTGTTTCAATCTGAGCATGACATCAGTGTCTCTGTGTTGAGACAGGAAAATCTTATCCCACTGCCACCGTCGTAAAAGCAACACAATAATGAAATGACATCAGAGCTGTGCGGTAATTAAAAAGGCAGCCCACTATCAGCTTTTTACTAGCTGTGTACAGCCGCTGGGAAAAAGCAACAGCCTGATTCTGGGATGAATTGGCTTTCAGGGAATCCAGCCTGGATGCTACGGGCAAGACACGGTTGTGGGCCGAGATGCGGACCCGCGTCTCACTACCTGGACTCGAGTCAGGCTCAGGTCACGCGTTTGGCTGGAGACTTGACGAAATCGAAAAACACCTGGAACTCGACGCTGAGTTTAACGCCAACGACTCGCAGCCTCACTTGGACTTGAGCCATCCGCCTTCTCCAGGCCCGGAGATAAAACGCTTTGAGAAAGTGTGCGGCCCATCAGCCCTTCGTTTCCACGACTACGAATCCTCCTGAAACAATCGGTGATAAATACACGTTTTAAAGAGCACTTACATAGATGTAGCACATTAGCTACGTACAGCGTTAAGTTCAAATGTTGAAAATGCTCAGCTAAGTGAATTCCTACCTAAGGGTACAAATCCACTGAGGTGAGCAGGGCCAGATTGAATTTATAGATTACACTAGGCAGAACATTTATCTTGACCCCCCCTCACCCCCCCCAACAAGCACATTTGGATACTTTGTAAACAAACACTATTACTTTTAACTGCCACATGGTCATTATGGTTAATTAGTTGGGTATATATTTTTGTTTATTATTATCTATTTACAGTTTAAAATATTTTGCGTTAAATATTTTTAGTTCAGACCAAAAGTTGTTTTTATTCCGTCTATCTGGGGCCCCCCCCTGTGGCTGCCTGGTTTGCCTATGCCTAGATCCGGCCCTGTAGGTGAGTCTAGTGCAATGGACTTATGCTGCGTTGCATTCAGTCGGAGGTCGGAATTTCCCTGTCGAGATTTCCAATTTCTGACCTCCAAGTGCTCCAGGTGCACGACGCCAAACATAAAAAAAACATGGCTGACCGTGATGAACTGGTGTTTATATTGGCAATTGAATTGTCAGCAGTGCAGCCTGCTTGCATATATATAAACAAAAAAGAGGAAAAGCTTTTGTGCAGAGATCCCTTTCACCACAACCAGCTACTTAACAACATATTGCAGAGCAGGTTTTGCTATGTGAGAGTATGTATTACCATAATTAAATACAGGCGAATCTACTTTACCTTGTGTTTTTAGCTGATGGTTTACCATCGACACCGTGCGCCTCCATGGGTGCTGCCATTGTTGTGTGATGTCAGACCACTGCCTCTCCGCGAAGTCGGGGTGGATGGATTTGCCCCAAGTTTACAAGTGTAGGAACTCCGACATTGAGTGGCGTTCCGTTGTACTTTTTCCAGCTGGAGGTCAGAAAATTCCTTTGCTATATTCGGTGGTTAGCGCGGTCGCCTCACGGCGAGAAGGTCCTGGGTTCGAACCCCGGGGTTGTCCAACCTTGGTGAGTCGTCCTCTGTGTGGAGTTTGCATGTTCTCCCCGTGTCTGCGTGGGTTTCCTCCGGGGGCTCCGGTTTCCTCCCACAGTCCAAAGGCATGTGGGTCAGGTGAATCGGCCGTACTAGATTGTCCCTAGGTGTGTGTGTGTGTGTGTGTGTGGGGGGGGGGGCTGTCATGGACTGGCGGCCTGTCCAGGGCGTCTCCCCACCTGCTGCCCAGTGACTGCTGGGATAGGCTCCAGCATCCCCGTGACCCCGAGAGCAGGGTAAGCGGTTTGGCTAATGGGTGGATGGAAGGTCAGAAAGTCTGGACTTCCGGGTTTTTCGGAACGCAGCGTTATTTACAGACTGTCCAAATCTGTGTCGTCGACCCAAGGTGATTACCTATTCACTGAGTAGCAATTTGCATTTGGTTTCAAATGTGACAGGTGGGCATAGCACCTGACACTGGGCCGGATCCGCCCACAGTCCGGCAGATCCGCATAGGCATCACATCTGCCCATAGACCGCCCCCCCCCCCCCGCCCCGCCTGCTGATTCCGGCAGATCAGCAATCACATAGTAATCACATCCGCTTCTAGACCGCCCCGTGTGTACCGCGGATCCGTGCTGTTATTGGCCCACTGTGCAAAAAAGACCATTTTGCGGCTCCGCGCCAGGCGCTGTGATACGTCCGGCCCGGATCAGGCCCAGTTTGGTTTTGCTGTCTGGGGCAGGTTCAGGTCTTCTGATGAGCAAACGTTCCACAGTCCTCAGGTGTCTTTGGACAAAGCAGGACATGGTGGACATTAAAAGGCCAAAGGTGATGGTTTTTAGTTGGAATTAAGACTAGATCTGTGAGATTACGCAACAAGGAAGACGCGCACACACACACACACACACCATTTACCAAGTGACAATCAGCAACGTGTGGCCTTAAGGTCGGGATGCTGTGCCTTTAAGAACAGCAACACAACGTCTTAGTTTCACACACAACCCTCTATACAACGCAACCATCTGCTGATGATTGTGCGTTCTCTCTAGCAGTCTCTCGGCTGGCCGTTGGAGGACGACGGATGAAAATCGTCTGGTCTCCCGGGTCTTCAGGCCGGTGTTAAAACAGCAGGTTTTGCCGGTGGAATAAGAGACCGACTATTAAATTTCAGGCAGGACTCGTCATCTCAGCGCCGTACAGCCGAGGCCGGCGTCTGTGCTGAGACAGCAGCGGTGGCGGGGGGCAGGCCCGTCTGGACCCCCTCTGAGGGAGAAATACCACCGGACGCTCCCGCTGGGTCTGACTCAGAGACGACGACAGCAGGAGCGGCTGGTTTCCTTGTTCCTGTCTGGCAATGTCTGAATGATGTCCACAGAGGAGGAGGGCAAAGCCGAGACTTTAACACCGATGTCCTGGAGTAATTCTCGCCCATGTGATTTTAACCCCCCCCCCTTCCCAATTGTACTTGGCCAATTACCCGACTCTTCCGAGCCATTCTGGTCTCTCCTCCACCCCCTCTACCACATGCCTCCTCCCATACATGTGGAGTCACCGGCCGCTTCTTTTCACCTGACAGTGAGGAGTTTCTCCACGTGGGAGGATCACGCTATTCCCCCCCAGTCTCTCCCCTCCCCTTCCCAAACAGGCAGCCCGATCGACCAGACGAGGCGCTAGTGAAGCGACCGGGACACACCCACATCGAATTCCCACCCTCAGACACGGCCAGTAGGGACGCCCGACCAAGCCGGAGGTAACGCGGGGATTCGAACCGGCGATCCCCAGTCTCCCCCCCCCCTTCTTTTCCAATTGTACTTGGCCAATTACTCCACTCTTCCAAGCCATTCCGGTCTCTTCTCCACCCCCTCTGCTGATCCGGGGAGGGCTGCAGACCACCACCTGCCTCCTCCGATACACGTGGAGTCACCGGCCGCTTCTTTTCACCTGACAGTGAGGAGTTTCTCCAGGGGGGCGTAGCGTGGGGGAGGATCACGCTATTCCCCCCAGTCCCCCCCCCTGAACAGGCACCCCGACCGACCAGAGGGGGCGCTAGTGCAGCGACCAGGACACACAACCCACATCCGGCTTCCCACCTGCAGACACGGCCAGTTGTGTCTGTAGGGATGCCCGACCAAGCCGGAGATAACACGGGGATTCGAACCGGCGATCCCCGTGTTGGCAGGCGACGGAATAGACCACTACGCCCACAGGCAGAGTCTCCTCTGTTGTTGCTGGTGGTTGTGAGAAAGCATTGAGAACATGTGGAGCGTCCCGTTCCGGGTTCATTTGCATAAGAAAATGAAGACGTGTGCATTGTTTCTTTGAAGTGGCTGCAGTTCCTTCATGTGTTTTTTGTTTTTCTACTTAAATTGTCATTTGCATCGTTGACATCAGAGAAGGCCTCCGGTTGCACGCTCCAGACTGGGGAAGGGACGAATGACCGAGTGCTGCTGTTAATAAGGGAAGCGTTAAACACTGTAACCAGTAAACAGGCCTGATATCCCCGCCTCGCCCTCGGGGAGCAGGTCGGCCAATCACGCCGCTGCTTTGCAGTTTGTTTAGCTTTTTTGACAAGGGACTTGACGAGGGACATCAAAGAGCGCGTGGGCTACCCGGCCCGGTCTGCCGTGCCGCGGATGTACCGGAAAGCTTCCGAGAAGGAGAGATGCAGAAGGAGGGACGGGAAGTGGGAGGCAACATGAGGCACATGGGCAGGGAAAGGGAAGGGAAGGAAGCGGGAACTCGTCTTTTCACCTTCTCCATCAACAGCAACGAAACAAATCCTCCTCGACTGCCAGCAAATTGAAATGAAAGTGTAGCTGGGTTTTTGTCTGTTTGTTGTTTTTTTAAAGTCCAAACCAAGGTCTGAACCAGAGTCTGGTTCTGGTTCTTTCACATCTGTTATTTTATAGTCATTAAGTTCAGGACTTTTGCTTTCATACCAGCGGACCTTGACTTGAACTTTTGACTCGTTGTTGCCAGGCGCGCTCGCTGTTGCTAGGTGCGCTCGTTGCCGCCAGGTGCGCTCGTTGTTGCTAGGTGCGCTCGCTGTTGCTAGGCACGCTCGCTGTTGCTAGGTGTTACTGTTTGTGTTTGTTTTATCACTTCCTATGATTGATCCGAAAGTCCGAACCTTTGATTTCACATTAGACATTCATGAAGCTTGGTCTGAACCGAGACTACCCCCTGAGCTTGGACCAAAGACCGAGTCTGTGATCCCTGTACCCTGGTCCAAGAGGTTTCACACCTGGCAATCTGGTTCGGACTTTTCTGGAAAGTCTGAGAGTCCGGACTAAACAACATAAGTGTGAAAGGGCCCTAAGAGAACAGTTTGCAATAGTCAATAATCTATAGTCTCGACGGCAGAACAGTGGCTGGTAAATTCGTTGCGACAGAAACTGGCCCGCCATGCAGTCCAGGTTGTGAAGCACTCAACTTAAAGGCTACTAATTGTAGGTTAAGGGAAAAAAAGAGGAGTTTAAGTTTGGATTTAAAGGACTCAACAGACTCTGATTGTCTGATGGCAGCAGGCAGGTTATTCCACAAGAAGGCCCTGCCAACAGCCGACTTCTTTTTAACTTCTTTGGAGAGATACTTTATTAATCCCCGTAGGGAAATTCTTTCTCTTCATTTAACCCGTCCTAGCTGTGTAGCTAGGAGCAGTGGGCAGCCGCCGTGCAGCGCCCGGGGACACACAGGAGCCCTGTATTTTGAGAGCGAAGGGCTCGAGATGGCATGTCAGGTTTAAGGAGATCCGACAGGTAGGATGGGGCAAGCCCATTTAGGATTTTATAAGTCAGCAGAAGCACGTTGAAGTCTGATCTAACGTGGATAGGAAGCCAATGAAGGGAGGCAAGAATTGATGTAATGTGGTCAAGTTTTCTAGTTTTAGTTAGGATTCTAGCAGCAGCATTCTGAACCATCTGAAGACTTTTAGTACTAGCATGTGGCAGACCTGAGAACAGAACAGCACAGTAATCAAGTCTGGATGAAACAAATGCTTGTGTTAGAGTCTCTGCGTCAGCCGTGGAGAGAAAAGACTGAATGTTAGCTGTTACGTAAGTGGAAGAAGGCAGTCTTGGTGATTTCTTTAATGTGCTTATCAAAGCAAAGGCTGGGATCAAACGTAACACCCAAGATTTTTGGCTGCCGCAGTCAAAAATAATGACCTTAGGTGATGTTTGTCACCGTTTCCACAAAAACAGACGAAAAACTATAAACCTTTCATTTCATGTGTTGGGCCTCCAAAGGGCTCTCTGAAAGTAATGCTGAGCCAAGGCTGTGTCCATGAAATGCGAAAATTAAAACTTTGGCGTAGGTCTTAACCAAATACTGGCTAGAAAGGTCTCGACCTGTAGAGTAACACTATGTCAGTCTGAAGATTGTAAATGGCTCTTGCTTTGAAAGCTTGACCTCTGAACCTTGACTTCAGTGCGTGTTGGAAGGCTTGTGATTCAGCAACATAAGAGGCTATAGACATGGGACCAACTGTTATAGAGAGCTGTTGACTTCAGCTATGTGACTATACCCATATGGATATAGTCACCAAGTGGGGGCATTGTCAAATATGGTCAAAATTAATTTTCACCCATTTAACAATTAGATATTTAAAATCGGTTCGCACAAATGTGTTTCCCATCCCCTTAAACCCCTCAGTGAACTCTCAATTCAGTATTTACAACTTCCAATTATACACTAATATTTAAAACAACTACATTTCCTTAGAGCCCCGCCATACAGCTTGAAACAGATCAGCACCGTAGTTGTAGTTTTTCCGGTTTGCAAAATAGCGTCGTAAATAGGGTCGTAAAAACTATATCTACAGAATATATCAAATATTTACTGCAGCCGAAACATAAATTATACTGTATTTAAGTGGTTTATTAAAAAAAAAAGCATACAAATGTTGATTTAGTGAGGATATTTTAGCAAGTATTGTAGAAACGCGTTTGGGGTTGTGTTCAGTATCGGAAACGTTGCATTCCAACAATTTTCTGGTGAGACCCGAAAGAATCTTGGTAATAACTAACGAACTCAAGGTCCTATACATTCACTGAACGAAGATTATGAAAACAAAATGCACATTTGTCACTAGACATGTTATCAAAATGCATTTAATGCCGAAACTATCTTAAAATATTGCGTTTTTCACTGAGAATAAAAAGGAAATGTCTTTCCGCAGACAGAAACTTGACAGTCACGTGACGTGAATGCGGTTCTCCAAAACTGGCTGTAAGTTGAAATGTTGATATTATGAAGCGCATTTTTGGTTTAGAGATTTCAAGACGTAACGTGTCCGTGGTTTGCAGAAAGGTAAAATGCCAACGCTTTATTCTGACGTATCAGGTGAACTGAGCCTCGCTGGTGACGTCACGACCGTTCAAGGTCATGGTATTTGGACGCACCTGCTCTCCACAGAAGTTAATGGAAAGGATTGGCGTATTAACTGCACGCAGCTTGAAAGTGTAAAATCGTGTTATTTGTACTCAGACTGAAGAGACCGGGTTGGGAAAAAAATGCGTAGGCACTGCGCCCAAGTCTTATGATGGTAGGAACAATTCTGCTTTGGCCCTGTGATGGCCTGGCGGCCTGTCCAGGGTGCCTCCCCCCTCCCGTCCGCCTTGCCACCGTGCCGCCCTCAATCTGTTTCATTCCCTCTTTATTATTCTCTTTTCTTTGACAAAAGCACCAAGTCAGCCTGCCCTCCACAACAGAATTTTGTGATGAATAAATATTGTGCACAAACTCTTAACTCGTGGCTAATAAGACAACCATACCATTTTTTGTCATATCAGCACTGATTTGTTACAGTAAGTACCGCTCAGGAGTTTCATTTTAAAACATGATTATCCAATTTATTGCAATAGAAAAATATTTAATCTAGCTCATAAATATGTCACCTGACAGCCTTCTGAAATGCTGTTAACTGCAAACGTTAGTAGACAAAAGTTATTCACACATTTTAAAAAAAAAAAAGCATTTAAATGCAAATTGCAGCATTGCTCGTTTTTCCAACAATACGCTGACGGAGTCTTGAGAATTAACGGCTGTTAATAATGCTCTTCTACAACCCCATAGGTATAATGGAAATAACATCCTCTGCAATAATGACCGTAGAAAACTGTATTTCACACCCTCACAAAGCACTGTCACGCTTGTTAAAGATCCACAGGAACTGAATTTCACGGAGAAGATAAAGAGGAGGGAGATTTGAATCCGAAGCTGGAAATGGCGCTCTGGGGGCTTAGTGCCCCCCGTTCAGGATACAGTAGAGGAAGGGGTAGTGGTGGGAAGTCAGGGAGCTTTGAGAGGGTCACAGAGAGTATGGATTAGAAAACCTTGGAAAGAGCTGTTTTCATGGATAGATGTAGGCCAGATGGTAGAAGCCTGCCAGGGCCTGAAACAAGAATAATTTTAGAAAGAGCTTCTATATATATATATATATATATATATATATATATATATATATATATATAAAGTAGAGTAGAGGAATCTTTATTATCCACACTGGGACATTTCTCTTTCCAGCAAGCAGTCAAAAACAAGCATCAAATATGTGAAATACATCAGGCCTATCGGGCCCCGGTTCTTGTGGAATAACCTGCCTGCTGCCATCAGACAATCGGAGTCTGCTGAGTCCTTTAAACCCATCTTCAAACTCATCTTTTTGCCTTAACCTACTGTCAGTTGCCTTTAAGTTGAGTGCTTCACGACCTGTACTGCATGGCGGGTCGGTTTCTGTCTCAATGAATTTACCAACCACTGTTCTGCCAGTGAGATTATCGAATATAGATTATTGACTATTGCAAACCGGTCTCTTCTCTCATGTCTTTTCTCTCTCCGCATGACGCCGTCTCCTTTCTTTCCTCCTGTGTATGTGAATGGTGTGATGTGAGTCTCCCCAGTGTGCACATGTAGTCTGTCCCCTTGCCAGGTCTACATGGGGATGGTGGTCACGTGGCTCATGTCCTAAGCTGTTCTTGTGACATATGGACACTGCTTGGCATCTCCCTCATCATATTCTTCATATATCTTATAATTCTGTTGTCATCTTTCAATATTGTCTTCTGTAAATTGTGCAAACACAACATCCGTTGCACGTTGTCCGTCTCGGGAGAGAGATCCCTCCTCCGTTGCTCTCCCTGATGTAAAGGTTTTTTGTTTTTAAGGGAGTTGTTCCTTATGCCATGCGAGGGTCTAAGGACGGGATGTTGTGTTGCTGTAAAGCCCCTTGAGGCAAATTTGTGCCATTTGGGCTCTACAAATAAAATTGACTTGACTTGAAATTTCAGATTAGCAACAAAAAGTCAGATAAAGTTAACATATATGATTTGTAGGAACGGCGGCTGCGCGGACATGTTGGAAATAATCATATAAAACCAAGTTTTTATATCCCCGCGTCCCTGAGAGCAGGATGTGCGGTTTAGATAATGGATGGACTCTGCACTGCAGAACGCTAGTGCGCTTCTAGGACAGAGCAATGAACGTCGCGAAGGAAATGACGTTTCCAACCTACGTCATAAATAGTGACGCGGCGTGCGCGATGACGTGAAATCACGCGCGGTCATTTAGACCGGTCATGGTAGTTTTATGTAGATCAGTGTTTCTCAACCTGGGGTCCGCGGACCCCTAGTGGTTCGTGGTGTAATTGCAAGGGGTCCGTGAAAATAAAATATCTTTAAAAAAAAAGATCCTATGACATTTATAGAAATAGGATTATTTTACTCAAATGTGACTGAGACCTTTATCTACCTAAACTATAAAGGGTAACAGGACTTTTTTCTCTAATTACATCTGTTTCACAAGTGTAATTTATTGTATTTTAATAAGAGATCTCGCTCCCGTTTGCATTGTTAAAAGTTACTGCGTAAAAATTCTGTTGTTACATATATCTGAAAGTTACTGCATAAGAATTCTGTTTTGTTACATATATCTGAAAGTTACTGAATACATATTCTGTGTTGTTACATATATCTGAAAGTTACTGAATACATATTCTGTGTTGTTACATATATCTGAAAGTTACTGCATAAGAATTCTGTGTTGTTACATATATCTGAAAGCTACTGCATAAGAATTCTGTTTTGTTAACTATATCTAAGTTACAACTGAAAGCTCTTATTTTTGCCCCAAAGAGTGAATAAATGCTATAATGCAATTTAAAATGCAGTTTCTACTGTTTCTATCAAATTGCAACCCCCCTCCCCCAAGATCAGGTGGAGGGGTCCTCAGGGTAGATCAAAAATACGCAGGGGGTCCAGGACCCCAAAAAGGTTGAGAACCACTGATGTAGATCTTATCATAACGTAGTTTTTTTGTTTGTGTGCAGTTGATCAAAAACAATTTTTAATGCAAATATAGGCAATTTTAGGAGCATTCAGGGAGCGACAGGTCTGTATCTCCTTTCCCCCCCACAACATTATTAAACTTTGAAAATCCAAAATGGTCAAAATGACCGCCTTGGTTGCTCTATTAAAGATTGATTGACCAATTCAAATGAAGTAACTGCGGCTTGAACAATTGTGAGATTTTATAATTTCAGTTACATGTGTACATGCTACAGTGTGTCTCAGTAAGCTAACGTGTCTTCGCTAGCTAGTATTCCTGTCGGATAGCTAGCTGGCTTGTCAACAGTATACCAGCCAACTGCATGAGGCAACGCAACAGTCGGCCTTCATCGCCGCAAAGTCGGTTTGGTGTGTCTGGGCCCTTAGGCCCCCTCCTTGTTCAGGGATGGTCATTCCCTGCTAACATAGATGGCCTCTTTGACTCCCCGTTCAAACCAGCGTTCCTCCCTATCAAGGATGTGCACATCCTCATCCTTGAAAGAGTGGCCACCGGCCTGTAGATGGTGTAGACTGTGGAGTCCTGGCCTGACGAGGCAGCTCTTCTGTGCTGTGCTGTTCTCTTCACCAGCGTCTGTTTGGTTCCCCCGATGTAGAAGTCACAGCAATCCTCCCAGCACTTAACAGCATACACTGAGACACCCTAAAAAGGCCTCAAACCCCAAAACACGCTGCGCCAGAAATTGTTCCACCCTTAGCAAACAACAACCCAGTAAAAGCAAAGATCTCTGTGATGGCTTAAATGGTGATGCTGGATGGTAAAATTGATAGAAGAGGAAACGAGGCCTAAGGAGAATGGCAGATGGAATATTTGAGTCTCACCATCAAATCGTCCAGACTGTAAAACAAATAATCCTCATGACCTTTAAATCCTAATGAGCCTAAGAGTTGTTTTTTTGCTTGTTTAGAAACTTTTCCTATCCTGAACTGACTTTAGCTGGGTCAGCTGCGAGCTGGGCTGGTGGTAAAACGAGGCCTGCGCTGGAGGAGGAGGAGGAGAAGGGGGTGGGGTGGTGTTCGCTCTGGGCTTTACATGCTGTAGTATTCCCAGGGTGTGTGTGTGTGTGTGTTTGTGGGATGAGGGGGTAATGCCTGGTCTGCCCCTTCTCTCTGCCTCCTCCCAGATGAGTTGAGATTAGGAGGGCGCTAAGGACCTCCAGAGGTACAGGCAGGGTGGAGGACCACTCTGCCGTCTGAAGCGGCTCTGGGAGGAGAAGTGGGAAAACTAAGGGACAGGTGGACATTTTGGAAAGGTACAGGAAGTTGGCGCTGTTGAAGAAAGAAAAGGCTGGCGTTTCTTGTCGGTGTAGATGGAAGCATTAACTATGAGGATGAGAGTTTGGAGCAGACCAAACGTGGTATTTAATGAAGTAAGCTGCAGAACGGATTTCATTCTCGGTCTTGGCAAAGAATCCTGGTCCCACACCCAAAATTGCTTACTTTTGTCATCGATAAGTTTTATCGGTGTGTATGGATGCATTTGCTTTGTCTCTGTCTCGCTGTCTGTGTTGTTAATGTTGTGACGTCTCCCTGAATATGAATGTTGAAGTTGACTCTCTCTCTCTCTCTCTCTCTCTCTCTCTCTCTCTCTCTCTCTCTCTCTGTCTCTGTCTCTCTCTCTCTCTCTCTCTCTCTTGGCAGGCTATGTGGATGCCAATGCTGGACTAGCAGAGCCCACGCTGAAATGATGTATTGAGGATCTTATCTGAGACACTGTTGACTCCTGGGACCTTATCTGAAAATTCTTTGCACTGTTAGGCGAGGCAGATTGTTTTCACTATGGGGAGAAAAAAGATCCAGATCACCCGGATCCTAGACGAGAGGAACCGACAGGTTGGTCTGAACTTTCTTTTACATCTTCCTTCGTCATTTAGCCGATGCTCTTTACCAGAGGGACAAATGCAGAAGTAGAGCACAAGGCGATCCCTAGATCAACATTGGAAGAAGGCCAACCGTAAGAAAGTTAACTAAGCCCCCAGACTTAAGCCTGCACTTGTCCTTCACACAATAATTCTACACAACATGTCTCTTGGGCAACTGCTGACAGTGGATGTCCGTCTAGTCACAACAGATTTAGCATTTAGGGCACGTCTCCATGCCTGTGAGGTTCTCCTCCGTGGGGTGATCAGGTGGTGGTTTGTTTCAGATGGTCTGGGAATCAAGTGTGGCGAGAAACTGTCGCGGTATAGAGGAGCAGGCACTATACTATGCACACAAAAAAACAAGGGATTCTAGAGAGAAAATGTGAGACCCAAACGACCTATGAGCACCAGAACTTGTTTTTTTTGACAAGAAGAAATTGCATCACAGTGAGCTTTTGAAGGACCCCCCCCCCATTTAAAATTTGTCTTCCTGGAGTAACACTTAGGGGTGCACGAGCCCTTATTCCACACACCTTCTGGGGTACCAGCAGGACAGAAGCCAAAGAAAGCTCATAGGTTCCTCGAGGCTGGCATGCTTTTTAAGAGCGCAGTTGTCGCAGCCGGTGGCGACGGCAGTAATTTGGGGTTAGCCGGGGCCGGACAGCACCCTGTCATTACCAGGGCGGGTCAGCGGTAGGGACACACAGCCAGTCTTCTCTCCCTGCCTAGCAATCTCTCAGCCCCGGCCACACAACTGTCCACTGGAATCCCTGTCCGTCTGTCTCCTCTATATATATCACCCCCGCAAACAGCACAACAAATACCAGCCTGTCTGGAGTGAAGACGCGTGCCCTGGAAATAGGGACGTGGCCGGAAAATAAATATCTGGGATGGTGTTTATATTTGATTTTGGCCTGTCTTGGTCAGAGCGTTTTTAGATCAACACTGACTTGGCTGTCCGGCATGCACCATCATTGGAACCTGCTGTAGATGATAATTCTTCTTGGACTCTGTCGTTTGTTTTTTTTTTTTTTTTTTTTTCAATCAGCTGCTTGGCCTGGGCGGTGGATTTGAGTGTACAGCGATGCCTTGGCATGCCGCACTGCATGCCAAGTCTCAGCATGACGCTGATTTTTTTTTTCCAAACATGATAATATTTCACACAATGTACAACATTAGCATAGGGGGAGCAAGCCAGCTTGGTTTGGCAGGGTGACGTGGTGGGAAGACGGTTTTTCTGGAAAAAGGATGAAATTTTAATTGTCTTCAGTCGCCATCGTGTCCTCCGTAATTCAAGTCTGCTGTCAAAACATCACCAGCTCGCTCATTGACGCAGATATCGTGGATCCAGTTGTCCACTGAAATTCCTGAAGATATGAATGTTTTTAATATCGTATCCTCACCCCTAATCTGTACGGCAAACAGTTGATTCTTGTGAGGACATATTCTCCCAATAAATAAATCCTCACGGTGACAGAAATAGATGTTGAGAGGAGACCGCTGTCTGGTTGCACGGAAATCTGTTTCGCATCTCGCGCTCCAGAAAGCATCATCAAAGGAAATCAATCTGTGGACAGCTCAAATAAAATAGACGTAGTACAAAACTCCATCGGTCTTCTGCTCCGACAGGAGACATTGTGGCTTTGATATTAACTGAGCGAGCTTTGGTCCAAAATCAAATATTCACTCTCTACAAAATTTTATGCCTGCTCTTACAAAATGATAATCGCAAAATGTGTTTAAACAGACTATGGCTTATTTTGAAAGTGTTGCACAGTTGCAGGAATAGCCAGTTATATAATGGATTGTCTGTATTTCACAGAAAGGGATTGAGGTCCAGGGCGGCACGGTGGTGCAGTGGTTAACGCGGTCGCCTCACAGCAAGAAGGTCCTGGGTTCGAGCCCCGGGGTTGTCCAACCTTGGGGGTCGTCCTCTGTGTGGAGTTTTCATGTTCTCCCCGTGTCTGCGTGGGTTTCCTCCGGGTGCTCCGGTTTCCCCCCACGGTCCAAAGACATGTAGGTCAGGTGAATCGGCCATACTAAATTGTCCCTAGGTGTGTGTGTGTGTGTTGGCCCTGTGATGGACTGGCGGCCTGTCCAGGGTGTCTTGGGATAGGCTCCAGCATCCCTGCGACCCTAAGATATATATATATAAAATAGATGTTTATGACAAGGAGGTTTTCTTTTTCAAGTAGCCTAATCAATCACTCAAACTATCTTTTAGAAAAGTGCTGTATAAATGGAATTATTGTTGTTATTATTATACTGAAGTACCTATGAGCTATGTCTGTGGTGTTAGAGGCTGTTCCAGAGCCCGGGACCACGGGACCAGAAAGCAGCCTTGCCAGAGGTTCTTGTTCCTGTCTCGGGGGTGGAGAAGAGAAAGTCTTTGCAAGGCCTCGGGGCTGATGTTTGATGAGCGGTAGTTATCTTTACCGATATGCAACAGGGATGGTATGTGAACCGATACCTGCAGTTGTGCCTGGTCATTTCTGCATCCCTGGGGTGGCAGTGAAACATTTTGTTTCCTTGTGAGTTATTGTCACATCAGTAGGCAGACGGGAAAACTGCCGTCTATTTTAGCTTGGGTCTCTAATCTCCGCTCTGATTGTTAAAAAAACAACAACATACCCTCCTTCTTTCAGCTAAACTACACCTCCAGTGGCGGCACGGTGGTGCAGTGGTCAGCGCTGTCGCCTCACAGCAGGAAGGTCCTGGGTTTGAACCTCAGGGTTGTCCAACCTTGGGGGTCATCCCAGGTCGTCCTCTGTGTGGCGTTTGCGTGCTCTCCCCGTGTCTGTGGTTAAGTTTTCTCCGGGTGCTCCGGTTTCCCCCACCATCAGAAAGGCATGCATGTTAAGGTTAGTACTCCGGGCTGTGCCCCTGACCGAGACCGAGGCGTGGCGAGACGAACTGGAGTTGGTCCCCGGGTGCTGCACGGCGGCTCCACCCTGCTCCTAGCTACACAGCTAGGATGGGTTAAATTTCCCTATGGGATCAATAAAGATATTAAAAAAAAACCAATAGTGGAGATGACATCCCTCAACATGAATGCCGAGGATTCTATGAGCAAGGATACAGCGGCTCGCCTGCAGTGCATTCTGGTACGTGAAGGCGCTGCTGGAAAGTCTCTGAGCAGCAGAATGCCGATTTCTCCGTCAACACAGTACGCAGTGAGGATTTTATTGGTTCGGGCGACTGCTGATGGACATGTACAAAAACAATGGCGAAATTTTCCTTCAACTTCTGGGACTTGGTCCTGTTGGATCGAGTCTGTGTGTCCTCGTTGCCGTGGTAACTTATCATTAGCATCCCCGCTTGTTTGTTGTGGTGACAGTATTGGGCTTGGACTATCGGACCGCTGGCTCTGCAGGCAGTTAATGAGTCTGACATTAAGAGTAAGAGCGCCGTATGAGCGGGCTAATTACAGATGGATGCGCTGGTAGTCATAATAAAGGCTGCGGTCTGTATTCGGCATAATCGCTGGCACGGAGTCCATCGAGCGAACTGGATTTTTGACCTGCGAGGCGCTTACGATTCCACGTTTCTGTCCGTCTTATGACAATCCGCTGTAGTTTTACTGTACCTGGCATCTCCAGATCAAACCACTTCTTTGTTGTGTGCCATTTGAACTGACACTTTTCCTATCTTGGAACATTTTGAGGTTCCTGGAACTGGTTTTAATATTTTGGCTGAGGGTGCTTCATTGTGTTGCTGGCCTCCCCCTCTCTTTCCCATCAATCCCAGTGGTGGGAAAAAGCATTCAACTCCTTTACTGAAGTAAACATAGCACTACAGCGGTGTGAGAATACTCCATTAATAAGAAAAATCCTGCATTCATAATTTCACTTAAGTAAAAGTAATGCAGTATTGGCAGTAAAAATGTACTGAAGTATCCATAATAAAAGTACTAATTTTGAAAAAGGGTCCTGTTTGGAGCGTTAAATTATTTAAATTGTACTAGGGTATTTTAAGTCTTAACAGTGCATCATACTTTTTGACCTTATTGTATTTTTCTTTCACATATAAAACCTTGTTCTGCAAAGGAAGTAGTTACTACAGCCGTCAGATAAAAGTAGTGGACTAAAAAGTATAACATTTCTCTCTGAAATGCAGTGGAGTTTAAAGTCTGAGTCTCACAAAACGGCAATACTCAAGTAGAGTACCAATACCTCAAGGCTTTGTAGTAATATTATGCCTATTATGGTACTTCTCCTGGGTATCTGGGCAGACTTTGAGCATTTGACCTACAGGTTCAACTCAACTAAATAGTATACATGCTATTTATATTTATATATTTATATTTAATTATATCAAATATATAATTACATTAATTATATAAATTATATATTTATAATAGTATACATGCTATATAGCAAGGCTGTGTAAGCAATGATATTTATTTTTAATCATTTAATTTCAAAATGTTTAATTGGTGATTTTACCCCGTGACCTACATTTCGTTGACATGCCGAGACCAGAACCGTGGCACCCCGATGAAAGACCAAACACGTACTCCAGAGATACTGACACGAGAATTTAAGACGGCAGAGAGTGTGAGGAGGAAACGGGAGTGGAGGAGATGGTGTAAATCGGGCTGTTTTCTTATAAGAGAGAGAGAGAGAGAGGGGGATGCAGTCGAGGGGGAGATTCATCTTGAATACATTAAATGCTTGATTTCCTCCTCCGCCCACGTCTGCTGCTCACTGTCCTCCCGCTGTGGCCAGCGGGGGCCAGAGGCAGCGGCGGTGCTGCTTTTACAGCGCCATGTAGCGTCTGCTCAAAGGTCGCACACGCCCCGAGCGGCGGTGGCGGTGCCTTGGTAGGTAGACCTGCATGTCTGCCTACCAAGGTTCTCTTCTTGAGGTTCCCTTCTTGACGTCAAGGAGCCCTTGAGCAAGTTATTCGCAGAGTCCCCAAGTTGTGAAACCTGAAACGAGGGGGGATCCATTCACGGATCAGGATTTTGTAAAATCAACACGTATTGTAGCGCAGCATACGGCAACACTCATCCCCTGTTTTTGCTTATTTCTCTTCATTTTTAGTAGTGAATTTTAATTTAATTCCCCCCCCCCATTTTTCTCCCCAATTGTACTTGGCCAATTACCCTATTTTCTGAGCAGCCTCGGTCGCGGCTCCACCCCCTCCTCCGATCCGGGGAGGGCTGCAGACTACCACATGCCTCCTCCCATACATGTGGAGTCGCCAGCCGCTTCTTTTCCCCTGACGGTGAGGAGTTTCACCAGGGGGACGTAGCGCGTGGGAGGATCACGCTGTTCCCCCCCAGCTCCCCCTCCCCCACAAACAGGCACACCGACCTACCAGAGGAGGCGCTAGTGCAGCGACCAGGACACATACCCACATCGGGCTTCTCACCCGCAGACACGGCCAGTTGTGTCTGTAGGGACGCCCGACCAAGCCGGAGGTAACACGGGGGGGATTCGAACAGGCGATCCCCGTGTTGGTAGGCAACAGAATTTTTTTTACGACCTCAAAACAGTCCTACTTCTAAGTCATGATTTTTCAAACTCACATCACTGCTATCGTCAGAAAGGAAATGTTAGCTTGTTCAAACACCAGTTGTTGATATCATGAACTCTGTGTTTGACATTTGGAATAAAATATTTGATGTCATCAATTGGATTTCTTAAAACCGAGGTTATAACAAGTTGGAATTCAGTTTCGGATATCGACAACTGATGTGTTAGCTCGTGTGGATTAAATGTGTGTTACCCGAAATAAGAGATGTTAAGCTAAAATGGCTTGCCACGGCTACACTTCTTCATAACTACACTACGAGTTAAAAAGATCGACACCGTTTGTTTAACTCGATGTGCCTTTTGCAACCATTCATTCCTCCATTACTTATGGAGCGGGGGGGGGGTGTATATAATGTTCCTGGTAGCTGATTGCTTTCCTCTAACAGACGTCAAGCATGGATATTTGTTTGAATACGCCACTGAAAGGGTTGTAAATATTGTACATATTATGTATACCACTTGGGCTTTCCTTGAGTTATTTGCTCCTCTCTCCGCCCGAGTCGCTACCCTGTTCATCTCCTAGTCCTAAAAATTATTTGTTTTGATTGGTTCCAAGAAATGGTCATCCAGAAAGGTTTGAAGCTATCACGCGTGATGGAGATTAGTGAAACTGAGCTCCCACCATGACGCAAAAGCCAAGTGTGACAGGTCGGCACATGTTGGGTGTGTATCGCAGCAAACATAGATTATGAGCTCAGCTCTCCTAACAGAAACTGTCCATCCATCCATTATCCAAGCCGCTTATCCCAGTCGGGGTGGCGGGGATGCTGGAGCCTATCCCAGCAGTCATTGGGCGGCAGGCGGGGAGACACCCTGGACAGACTGCCAGGCCATCACAGGGCCCACACACACACATTCACACATTCACACATTCACACCTAGGGACAATTCAGTATGGCTGATTCACCTGACCTACATGTTTGGACTGTGGGAGGAAACCCGACAGTGGCGGTTCGAGCTTGCTTGGCACCACACTATGGTGCCCCCCCCCCCCCCCGGCCAACACAAATCATGTGTCTGCACCCCCGCCAAAAGGAAAAAAAAGTTCTGCACAGATTGTAATTTTTTTTTTTTAGGATCCCCCCTGCCTTTTTTATCTCCCCAATTGTACTGTGCCAATTACCCCACTCTTCCGAGCCATCCCGGTTGCTGCTCCACCCCCTCTCCCAATCCGGGGAGGACTGCAGACTACCACATGCCTCCTCCAGTACATTGTGGAGTCACCACCCGCTTCTTTTCACCTGACAGTGAGGAGTTTCACCAGGAGGACATAGCATGTGGGAGGATTAAGCTATTCCCCCCAGTCCCCCCCCCGAACAGGTGCGGTGTACCCCTTGCCACCCCCAGCAAGAAGCCACCCTGCGCTGCTGACCATGCCGCCCAAACCTAAGTCCGCTACTGAATCTCTACCACTACTACTTTCGGCTGCTCCCGTTAGGGGTCGCCACAGCAGATCACCTGTTTCCATCTCTTCCTGTCCTCTGCATCTTCCTCTGTCACACCAGCCACCTGCATGTCCTCTCTCACCACATCCATAAACCTCCTCTTTGGCCTTCCTCTTTTGCTCTCCCCTGGCAGCTCCATATTCAGCATCCTTCTCCCAATATAGCCAGCATCTCTCCTCCACACATGTCCAAACCATCTCAATCTTGCCTCTCTTGCTTCGTCTCCAAACCGTCCAGAGCTGTCCCTCTGATATACTCGTTCCTAATCCTGTCCTTCTTCATCACTCCTAGTGAAAATCTTAGCATCTTCAACTCTGCCACCTCCAGCTCCGCCTCCTGTCTTTTCTTCAGTACCACTCTTCAAACCATACAACATAGCTGGTCTCACAACCATCTTGTAAACCTTCCCTTTAACTCTTGCTGGCACCCTTCTGTCACAAATCACTCCTGACACTCTTCTCCACCCACTCCACCCTGCCTGCACTCTCTTCTTCACCTCTCTCCTGCCCTCCCCGTTACTTTGGACAGTTGACCCCACGTATTTAAACTCATCCCTCTTCGTCACCTCTACTCCTTGCATCCTCACCATTCCACTGTCCTCCCTCTCATTCACACATATATGCATTTTGTCTTGCTCCTACTGACTTTCATTCCTCTTCTCTCCAGTGCATACCTCCACCTCTCCAGGCTCTCCTCAACCTGCACCCTACTTTCACTACAGATCACAACGTCATCCGCACACATCATAGTCCATGGAAATTACTGCCTGATCTCATCTATCACCATTAGCAAACAAGAAAGGGCTCAGAGCCGATCCTTGATGTAATCCCACCTCCACCTTGAACCCATCTGTCATTCCAACCACACCTCACCACTGTCACACTTCCTTCATACATATCCTGCACCACTCCTACATACTTCTCTGCAACTCCCGACTTCCTCATACAATACCACACCTCCTCTCAGCACACCCTGTCGTATGCTTCCTCTAAATCCATAAAGACACAATGTACCTCCTTCTCTCCTTCTGTATACTTCTCCATCAACATTTTCAAAGCAAACATCACATCTGTGGTGCTCTTTCGTGGCATGAAACCATACTGCTGCTCGCTGATCATCACCTCTCCTCTTAATCTAGCTTCTATTACTCTTTCCCATATCTTGACGCTGTGGCTGATCAACTTTATACCTTTGTAGTTGTTACAGTTCTGCACATCGCCCTTGTTCTTGAAAATCGGTACCAGTATGCTTCTTCTCCACTCCTCAGGCATCCTCTCACTTTCCAAGATTGTGTTAAACAATCTGGTTAAAAACCCCACTGCCATCTCTCCTAAACACCTCCATGCCTCCACAGGTATGTCATCAGGACCAACTGCCTTTCCACTCTTCATCCTCTTCATAGCTGCCCTCACTTCCTCCTTGCTAATCCACTGCACTGCCTGATTCACTATCCCCACATCATCCAACCTTCTCTCTCTCTCATTTTCTTCATTCATCAGCCCCTCAAAATACTCCTCCCACCTTCTCAACACACTCTCCTCGCTTGTCAGCACATTTCCATCTCTATCCGTGATCGCTACTGAATATACACATTCAAAATCACAGGTTTCCATGAAACGTCTATTTATTTTTTAGCCAGGTTCATTTTCATGGAATTAACAGGTCATCCGTCGTATTTGGACCTCTGTATTAAGTCCTAAGTGCTGAGGTGTTGATGGAGCCTGTCACTGGTAGTTTCTGTTTTACAGTTTCTATTAGCAGCTCCTAATGGCCAACAGAGCAGTGAGCATGGGAATGTTGAGAGATATATGAAACTTTCATGGTGAGGTCACCAAAAATAGTCATCGGTCAGTATACCCTCAATAAACAGATGTTTAAGAAAATTGATTGTGAATGTGTTGACCCTGGCAAGCAAGACTGCCACGGCAAAAGCAAGACAAAAATTAGCATAATACCAGAAACGAGCAAAATAATCTGCCCATGCAGTAAAGTATTTTAACTAGGTAAGAGCAACTGGACTTGGTATATATCCGTGAGGACGTTTCGCCTCTCATCCAAGAGATGAGAGCATTCGCCTCTTGGATGAGAGGCGAAACGTCTTCACGGATATATAACCAAGTCCAGTTGCACTTGATTCAACTCCTTTGGATAACCATGACCTGGATGAATGAGAACATTCACAGACAAACTAAACTGCACTGATTTTGAGATATGCTATCTAGTCTGAAGCACATGTTAAGTTTAATCATGCAGTTATTAGATGTAAGAAACCACTCAAAGCAGTTCTACAAAAACAGCTTTCTTATTTTACTTCTTAAGAAGCTCTTTTTAAGATTAAATCCCCATGTAGTCAGTTCTTGGATGTGTAAATGATTCTTGATATTTCTGTGAGAGTTTTTAAGACTTGTCAGTCTCGTTCAGATAGTTAGTTTTTGCACGTTGGCTGCAAATCCATACCTTGTTCTTTAGGTTGATTCATGCTGTGAGCCATCGGGATGATGACAGATGGTGAGGGAGGGAGGCGCGCCGGGTCACCAGGTCACAGCTCCTGGGGATGGGGTGATGATAATGAACAGCTTGCAGGAGGCCTGTGACTCTACCAACATGGCCGCCCCTTGTGAGGCGTTGGAGCTACCAGTCACAATGGAAACTTCCCGAGAGATGAGTCAGGATCTCGGAGCCATTAGCTCACCCAACTTCAGGGTTGTGTGAGCAGCCGGTTACCTGTGAGTCACATGGGGGAGTAAGACACACACCATGAAATATGGATGAGGGAAGATGATAACCATAAAGCACTGTCAATATTTAGCAGTGCTCTGGTGTTGCTTGTGCTCAATTATTCATAGCTAAACGATTGATTTTTGTTTGATTGGGGGACCTGGTTGTAATAAGGTAGGAGAACAGGGAAATTCCCAGAATGCCGGTTTGATTCCACATTTGATGGCCTATTATTGGCTTGGATGTGGTGGGATGTTGTTAAGTGTTATGGTTTGAGTTTTTCTTAAGCCTTTATTTCTCTAGGGAAGCTTTCCGTAGCATGACATTTCATAAACAGTTTTTATAACCACGAGGATCCTCTGCTGCCGTTAGTGCCTTGCTGAAGGGGCCCTGTGGAGGTATTCATTTAACTAATGGGGACAAAGTTAGTCACTTCCCCTTCCCACTTTCCCCAGCTTAATTATTTGAACCGATGGTCCTCAAATCACAAGAGCACTTTTCTGTCCTCAACCCTGTGGTCTGAAGTTGGGGAAAAATTGACCTCTCCTGTCCTCTTCTCTTCTGTCCCCCTTCCCTTCCTTTCCCTTCCCTTCTCTTCCCTTCTCTTCATTTCCCTTCTCTTCTCTTCTCTTCTCCTCTTCTGTCCCCTTCCCTTCTCTTCTCGTCTCATCTTGTCTCCTCTCTTCTCTTCTCTTCTCTTCTCTTCTGTCCCCCTTCCCTTCCTTTCCCTTCCCTTCTGTCCCCTTCTCTTCTCTTCTCTTCTCTCCTGTTCTCTTCTCTTCTCTTCTCTTCTCTTCTCTTCTCTTCTCTTCTCTTCTCTTCTCTTCTCCTCTTCTGTCCCCTTCCCTTCTCTTCTCTTCTCATCTCATCTTGTCTCCTCTCCTCTCTTCTCTTCTCTTCTCTTCTCTTCTCTTCTCTTCTCTTCTCTTCTCTTCTCTTCTCTTCTGTCCCCTTTCACTTCTCTTCATTTCCCTTCTCTTCTCTTCTCTTCTCTTCTGTCCCCTTTCACTTCTCTTCATTTCCCTTCTCTTCTCTTCTCTTCTCCTCTTCTGTCCCCTTCCCTTCCCTTCACTTCTCGTCTCATCTTGTCTCCTCTCTTCTCTTCTCTTCTCTTCTCTTCTCTTCTCTTCTGTCCCCCTTCCCTTCCTTTCCCTTCCCTTCTGTCCCCTTCTCTTCTCTTCTCTTCTCTTCTCTCCTGTCCTCTTCTCTTCTCTTCTCTTCTCTTCTCTTCTCTTCTCTTCTCTTCTCTTCATTTCCCTTCCCTTCTCTTCATTTCTCTTCTCTTCTCTTCTCTTCCCTTCTGTCCCCTTCTCTTCATTTCCCTTCCCTTCTTTTCTCTTCTCTTCTCTTCTCTTCTCTTCTCTTCTCTTCTCTTCTCTTCCCTTCCCTTCTCTCCTCTTCTGTCCCCTTCTCTTCTCATCTCATCTTGTCTCCTCTCTTCTCTTCTCTTCTCTTCTCTTCTCTTCTCTTCTCTTCTGTCCCCTTCTCTTCTCTTCTCTTCCCTTCTCTCCTCTTCTGTTCCCTTCTCTTCTCATCTCATCTTGTCTCCTCTTTTCTCTTCTCTTCTGTCCCCCTTCTCTTCTCTTCTCTTCTCTTCTCTTTTCTTCTCTTCTCTTCTCTTCTCTTCTGTCCTCTTCTCTTCCCCTCTCTTCTCTTCTCTTCTCTTCCTTTCTCTTCTCTTCTCTTCTCTTCTCTTCTCTTCTCTTCTCTTCTCTTCTCTTCTCTTCTCTTCTCTTCTCTTCTGTCCCCTTTCCCTTCTCTTCATTTCCCTTCTCTTCTCTTCTCTTCTCTTCTCCTCTTCTGTCCCCTTCCCTTCATTTCTCTTCTCTTCTCTTCTCTTCTCTTCTCTTCTCTTCTCTTCTCTTCTCTTCTCTTCTCTTCCCTTCCCTTCCCTTCTCTTCTCTTCTCTTCTCTTCTCTTCTCTTCTCTTCTCTTCTCTTCTCTTCTCTTCTCTTCTCTTCTCTTCTCTTCTCTTCTCTTCTCTTCTCTTCTCTTCTCTTCTCTTCTCTTCTCTTCTCTTCTCTTCTCTTCTCTTCTCTTCTCTTCTCCATTTCCCTTCTCTTCTCTTCTCCTCTTCTGTCCCCTTCCCTTCTCTTCTCATCTCATCTTGTCTCCTCTCTTCTCTTCTCTTCTGTCCCCCTTCCCTTCCTTTCCCTTCTCTTCTCTTCTCTTCTCTTCTCTTCTCTTCTCTTCTCTTCTCTTCTCTTCTCTTCTCTTCTCTTCTCTTCTCTTCTCTTCTCTTCTGTCCCCTTCTCTTCATTTCCCTTCTCTTCTCTTCTTTTCTCTTCACTTCCCTTCTCTCCTCATCTCTTCCCCTCTCTTCTGTCCTCTCCTCTTCTCTTCTGTCCTCTTCTCTCCTCGTCTCTTCCCTTCTCTTCTGTCCCCTTCTCTTCTCTCCTTGTCTCATCCCGTCCCGTCTTGTCCTGTCTCGTCTCTTCTCTTCTCTCCTTGTCTCATCCCGTCTCGTCCCATCTCTTCTCTTTGTTAGATGTTTCTTGCATCATAGATGGTGTACACAGATTAGTTGTTGTTATTAATGTGTGTGTGTGTGTGTGTGTGTGTGTGTGTGTGTGTGTGTGTGTGTGTGTGTGTTGTGTAGTCTCCAGAGCTAAAAGAATAACTTAGTCTTCCTTTGTTTTTGTTACTACTGTTTGGTCATGGCAAATGAAGGTGTGAGGAAGCAGCAAATGTCAATCATTTGTTTTCTGTCCGGAGGACACGAACCAGTGATCTTAAAGTTACAAACCCTCCCTCACCAGTCTCAAACTCTCAGCCATTACTATTCAAATAACATCATAAAAAACTGTTCCCATACGTTCTGCGTTGAAGATGGATCAACCAGCCACCACGATGGATCAAAGATGCAGGGCCACCTGGACGTGTAGTGGGACTCAGGAAGTAGTGGCCATTGTCCGTCTGTCTTTCTGTCTATTGGTCCAGCGACATTCTGCTCTCTAGAGCTTTGAAACAACTCTGGAAGAAATACACTCACTGGCCACTTTATTAGGTACACCTTGCTAGTACCGGGTTGGACCCCCTTTTGCCTTCAGAACTGCCTTAATCCTTCGTGGCATAGATTCAACAAGATACTGGAAACATTCCTCAGAGAGTTTGGTCCATATTGACACGATAGCATCACGCAGTTGCTGCAGATTTGTCGGCTGCACATCCATGATGCGAATTTCCCGGTCCACCACATCCCAAAGGTGCTCTATTGGATTGAGATCTGGTGACTGTGGAGGCCATTTGAGTACAGTGAACTCATTGTCATGTTCAAGAAACCAGTCTGAGATGATTCGAGCTTTATGACATGGCGCGTTATCCTGCTGGAAGTAGCCATCAGAAGATGGGAACACTGTGGTCATAAAGGGATGGACATGGTCAGCAACAATACTCAGGTAGGCTGTGGCGTTGACACGATGCTCAATTGGTACTAAGGGGCCCAAAGTGTGCCAAGAAAATATCCCCCACACCATTACACCACCACCAGCAGCCTGAACCGTTGATACAAGGCAGGATGGATCCATGCTTTCATGTTTTTGACGCCAAATTCTGACCCTACCATCCGAATGTCGCAGCAGAAATGAGACTCATCAGACCAGGCAACGTTTTTCCAATCTTCTATTGTCCAATTTTGGTGAGCCTGTGCGAATTGTAGCCTCAGTTTTCTGTTCTTAGCTGACAGGAGTGGCACCCGGTGTGGTCTTCTGCTGCTGTAGCCCATCTGCCTCAAGGTTCGACGTGTTGTGCGTTCAGAGATGCTCTTCTGCATACCTCGGTTGTAATGAGTGGTTATTTGAGTTACTGTTGCCTTTCTATCAGCTCGAACCAGTCTGGCCATTCTCCTCTGACCTCTGGCATCAACAAGGCATTTTCGCCCACAGAACTGCCGCTCACTGGATATTTTCTCTTTTTCGGACCATTCTCTGTAAACCCTAGAGATGGTTGTGCGTGAAAATCCCAGTAGATCAGCAGTTTCTGAAATACTCAGACCAGCCCGTCTGGCACCAACAACCATGCCACGTTCAAAGTCACTTAAATCGCCTTTCTTCCCCATTCTGATGCTCGGTTTGAACTGCAGCAGATCGTCTTGACCATGTCTACATGCCTAAATGCATTGAGTTGCTGCCATGTGATTGGCTGATTAGAAATTTGCGTTAACGAGCAGTTGGACAGGTGTGCCTAATAAAGTGGCCGGTGAGTGTATATCACCTACTATTGATTATTCACTTAATCTAAAATATTGAGAATCTGATCTGTAGGAGAATAGAGTTAGCGTCATGTCAACAGACAACCCGAGCTTCCTGCTCTCCTTTTTAAAGTGATGTTTTTGTTTCAGCTTTGGAAGATGTGGAACATAGCTGAGCGAATGAGGGAGGTAAACGTTCTTCCTCAGTGTCAAGGTATATATAAGATGGGTAACACTTTAGTATGGGGAACATAAAAAAACTTAATTACTAGTGAATTAGTAATGATCAAGATGTCTCTTTAGTATGGGGAACATATTCTAAGTAACAAAAACTTAATTTACAGCAATTTAACACTATGAACACTTGTAGTTTTGTGTTTTGTTATGTAAGAACAGACCATATTCATTAAGTGCTAGTAAGGGAGAATAACTCTTCTTGTGGTACTACCGCCTTATAAAGGCCATACTAAGCAAAGCATATTGAGATGGTACTACTAATAAGCAATACTTCTGAGGTTATAGAGGGAAAACACATAGTTAATGGCTTACTGGTTGTATAATAAGGCCATGCAGAATAAGGCATTAATGAGTATGTAATAATGACCAATTAAGAGCCAATATGTTGCTAATTTGCATGTTAATAAGCACCTAATTAATGGTGACTACGTTCCCCATACTAAAGTGTTACCATAAGATGATATTTGGAGGCTTTGTTGTGAAGTGTTTTTGAGGGCTCATTCCAGGTTTCCATCAGGACGAACGACCCTTGCTCACTCGTAAAAAGAAAGCGGTTAATGAGAGAGGTTTCGAGTTGTGCAAACATTTCTAACCCAATTACTGAATATGCTCAAGTATTTATATCCCCCCTTATGAGACTGGGTCTGAGCTCATTTTCAGTAGATGTGGGACTGACGGTTTTAAAATATACATTATGTCCGTGCTTGTTTGTGCTAGCTGGTTCTTGTCATGCATCTTTTATTTCTCCATATCCAAATCCCCATCCGTGACATTTTGCGCTTCGTCAGTTATATTCTGCCTATCTGTTCCATTTAGCTGTTAACATGTTATTGTTGTTTTTTTTAATTTACCCTCTTTTTCTCCCCAGTTGTACCAATTACCCCACTCTTCGGAGCCCTCCTGGTCGTTGCTCCACCCCCTCTGCTGATCCGGGGAGGGCTGCAGGCTACCACATGCCTCCTCCGATACATGTGGAGTCACCAGCTGCTTCTTTTCACCTGACAGTGAGGCGTTTCACCAGGGGGACGTAGCACGTGGGAGGATCACACTATCCCCCTCAGTTCCCCCTCCCCCCCGAACAGGCGCCAGAGGAGGCGCTAGTGCAGTGACTAGGACACATAACCACATCCAGCTTCCCACCCACAGACACGGCCAATTGTGTCTGTAGGCACGCCTGACCAAGCCAGGGGAAACACGGGGATTCGAACCGGCGATGCCCGTGTTGGTAGGCAATGGAATAGACCACTACGCCACCTGGACACCCCAGCTATTAATACTGTAGCGAATTTAGGGGCAGCCAGGAACCGCTGCAGCCGGGACACGAACCCAGGTCGCCCACACCACGGGCGACTGCGCTAACCAGTCGACTAAAGGGTCCAACCCGTTAGCCAAGGGCTAGCGAGCCTATTCATCTGTGATTTTTACAATAAGTTTTACAATTGTACTTTAGCCATTTGATATTACATTAGATACTGACACTAAGACGAAAAGATTGACAAAAACAAGGTGTGGTCCTGTGGTTCCATCATGCCTAAGTTCTCCCATACCTCCATGGCATGTTGGCCTTTGCGGGTTGTTGCTGGTATGGTACGTTGCAATAGAGGGCGGCATAATTGTTTTTCACCTAGAACAGCAGAACCGATGTGCCGGTCCTGTTCATGACCATGACCCTATTTGAGCTGCTGATATATATATATACATGAAATGGACCTCTCAGAAGTTTACCTGAATTTGTGGACTGCTCTCACAATTTGTCTTACTCTTCCAGAGCAGCGAGTTTTGAAGTGGGGGGGGGGGCATCCAGGTTTGGATGACGTAATAGGCTAGTGAACTTCTTCACATCAACTCCCTTTCATTCTCAGCCGAGCCTGCTGTTTTTGTGTGACTAAAATGTGGTAAGAAATACAGTCCCTCTTCTCATCAGGGTGCTTTCAGACTTTCGGATAACAGCCCTTTTTTTTCCTTTTTTTTTTCTAAGGCGGTGGTCTGCCAAAAAGCGGCTAAAAAAGTTTGACTCAAAAGCAGTGTCCTGGCTCCTGTTAATACAGACCCTTATGTTTATCGCCCTGAGAACTCTTACACTGTAAGCAGTCAGTCAGTATGTTTTCTTAATAAGGTTCGAAAGAGAAGCAGAATCCATGCCCTGTTGACGCTGATTCTTTGCATCCAACATGGCTTCTAATGTACAGATATATACAGCACCGTCGCACAGCGAGATTTACTCCCCTAGACATGTGACACTACGCAAATCTCTTCAGCAAGTGTATTGTATTTATTAGCTCTTAGAAATTAAATGAATTACTCAATTATTATCATTATTAAATTATTATTATTATTAAATTACCATTATTTAATTATTGTTGAATTATTATTGAATGAAGTGTTAAGTGAATTGTTAAAAATTAAATTAATTTAATTTACCTGAAAAGTAGAAATTTTTGGCCGCTATTGTGGGCGGTGGTAATTAAAACATTCAATTTAATATTTCAACAGGTAGCATTAAGAATGACATTTTGTAATAAGGAAACATCACCAGTAGGCCTCATACTTCAGGATTCTGCAAGCAGGGCACAATTGTGCCATGCATGGCTGTATGTCTGTCAACGAATCCTGCTGAAACTGCAGTAAAAGGAATGAGCGAGGTTTGGTCCCCTGTTATTTTCCAAAGTAGAGCGTGCACCAATCACTCCCAAAGCAAAACACATGCAGCACGTTGTTCACGTCCAAGTCACCAGTCAGGTCTTTGCGGCTGTGCAGGAAAAGCAGGTTGTTGAGCCGTTTCTCTGTCATTGTAGCTCGGATGCAGGTCTTCAAACAATGGAGACTTGAGAAACTCCGCTTGGCTGTGGCATTGGCACCGTGAGGTAGA
Organism: Lampris incognitus; assembly: GCF_029633865.1. Lineage (NCBI taxonomy): Eukaryota > Metazoa > Chordata > Actinopteri > Lampriformes > Lampridae > Lampris > Lampris incognitus. The sequence goes on from NC_079214.1 coordinate 61,853,881, forward strand.
GATGCAGTAGCTTCTCTACCTCACTAAAAACACCTGCCGCATCTCCGGCTGCTGCCAACACCAACAAGGGTGGTGGTGTTGGTGACTATTGTGATGTGTGTAGAGTTGAGCGCAGAGTTGTGGGACGTCAAAAGGCTCAGGAGCATTTCCTAGTGTGTGTGGAGTCTTGCCATGTCAACGTCTCCTGTGCATTGGACGGCGATGTTGTCAGGAACTGTGACTATAACACCTGAAAATGGGGGGACAAAACGTCTCGTTGCCCCCCCCCCCTATTCTGGCGCTAGTGTTTCAGTGACCATAGCTGAAGCAGAGTGGAGATTTACAAAGCTGAAGCTCATCAAATCCTACCTGAGGTCCACAGGAACACCTTAGCTGCCTTGCTTTCATCAGTATGAACCATGCAATTGCTGAGCAGATTTCTTATGATGATGTCATTGATGACTTTGCATCTAGGAAGGCAAGAAAGGTCAGGGTTTAGATGGCAGTTGTGCAATTTATTTTGTGTGATTGAGTCTTATTTGAAGTGTAATAATCAGGTTCTCTTCTTTATAAGCGTATTATTGTATTTGTGTGATATAGGATTTATGCAATTTAGTTTTATTTGTGTGTTGAATATGCTAAGATTTACATTGGGAGTGACGAAGAAGGGCAGGATTAGGAACGAGTATATTAGAGGGACAGCTCAGGTCATCAGATGGCTTGGAGACAAAGCAAGAGAGGCAAGATTGAGATGGTTTGGACATGTGTGGAGGAGAGATGCTGGGTATACTGGGAGAAGGATGCTGAATATGGAGCTGCCAGGGAAGAGGAAAAGAGGAGGTTTATGGATGTGAGAGAGGACATGCAGGTGGCTGGTGTGACAGAGGAAGATTCAGAGGACAGGAAGAGATGGAAACGGATGATCTGCTGTGGCGACCCCTAACGGGAGCAGCCAAAAGTAGTAGTAGTAGTAGTAATGGTTTTATTTGTGTGCTATTTGTTAGCAATAGGGTAATGGTGTTATAATTCAATTCTCTTTTTTTATTTCTATTTGTCTTTGTTACCTCTTTTTGATCTTTACGAGTATCATATTTTTATATTTATTGAGTCTAAATGTTAAGATTATTTATTTGTGTTATTCCAAATGTCTGAATAAAAATTACGGTTAGTGCAGAATGTTGCTTTTTTTTGGTGGGGGGGGTAGACGTGTTTTTTATTGTTGGGGAGATGGGGGGGGGGAGCTGAAGGGGGAACTTTGCCCAGGGCACCATACAAGCTAGAACCGCCACTGAGCAAGCATAAACATGCACATATGTACAAATACTCTCTCTCTTCCTTTCTCTAACGCACACATACAGACGAACACACTAGCAAGCATCACAACATGTTGGTTGTACTTGATTTTCTGGCCTGGTCCATCCTTTACTCGCTCTCTCATATCGTGTTACAGCCAGATCAATGGCTCCATATTTCCCCTGCTCTCATCAGTGCTTCTGGCTCTGCTATAACCTGCTGCAACTCTCTCTCTCTCTCTCTCTCGCTCTCTCTCTCTCTCTCTCTCTCTCTCTCTCTCTCTCTCTCTCTCTCTCTCTCTCTCTCTCTCTCTCTCCTTCCATTTGCAGTGTTGACCTCTCATTGTCAGCCAGCTAACTTATACATTCAGAGGCAGGCTCACGGTTCCCCTGAGCTGGAGGGGGGCTGCCTACTGTTACACTGTGTGGGTCAATACCAGCTCAACTGTTGCATCACGTTGTCCTATTATTGTAGTCATAGCAGATCTGAGCAAATGTGGGACTCATGCAATGCAAATAATAGAACTACAACTACGTGCTAAAAAGGCACGTTTTTATTCTAAGGCTGCTATCCCTAAGATTTTGAATTATTTTCTCCATTTGAAATGTGATGATGTGTTGGACAATCAGTCCATATTCCAGTAGAACAGTGTTGTCATATAGTTATTTGTAGGAGGCAGAGAGAAATTGACCTGTTGACTCTGGTTTTCTTTGGACTAAAAACAAGTCGTAGCAGCCATTGTGGCTCGGGTGCCATCAGCTCACCAGTAAATAGTCCATGCCCTTGCAAAAATGCGATCCTTGGACCAGAGCTAATGCAAGCAATCTAGACCTCATCAAACTACATCGCCTCCTTGTTCTACAGTTATATCGATTGTCTGCCAGAGAGAAGCATGGCCACGCCGGCATCACATTTCAGTCTTTTCTGGAACAACAATCCTGCTTGAGTTGTTTCCAACACGTGTGTTGATGCTGCACCAGTGTTCGTCTTATCTGGTCAAAACATTTCAACAGCAGTCTAGGGAGACTGGAGAGTGTCTCCAACCATTGAAAATTAAGTTATCATGTTTCCTTTATTAATCCCCTTGGGGAAACTCAGTTACTGCAAATTAACCCATCCTAGCTGAGATCTGTGTAGCTAGGAGCAGTGGGCTGCCGCCATCATTCAGCACCCGCGGACCAACTCCAGTTCTTTCCCATTGCCTTGCTCAGGGGCACAGACAGGAGCATAAACCCTAACATACATGTTTCTTTTGATGGTGGGGGAAACCAGAGCACCCGGAGAAAACCAACTGCAGACACGGGGGGGGGGGGGGGAGAACATGCAAACTCCACACAGAGGACGACCTGGGATGAACCCCAAGGTTGGACAACCCTGGGGTTCGAACCCAGGACCTTCTTGCTGTGAGGCGACAGTGCTAACCACTGGGCCACCGCACCCGCCCAAAAAGATGACTTGGTATTATTATGGAACCTGACTCCATCATCCAGATGGACAACATAATGTATAGCAAATGGAGAAATGTTACGGATAGCAGATTTAAGACATATATTCGACGGCACGGTGGCCCAGTGGTTAGCGCTGTTGCCTCACAGCAAGAAAGTCCTGGGTTCAAACCCCGGGGTTGTCCAACCTTGTGGTCGTCCAAGGTCATCCTCTGTGTGGAGTTTGCATGTTCTCCCCGTGTCTGTGGTGGGGTTTCTCCGGGTGCTCCGGTTTCCTCCACCATCAAAAAGACATGGATGTTAGGGTTAATACTCCTGTCTGTGCCCCTGACCGAGGCATGGCAAGACCAACTGGAGTTGGTCCCCGGGCGCTGCATGGTGGCTGCCCACTGCTCCTAGCTACACAGCTAGGATGGGTTAAATGCAGAGCGCAATTTCCCTATGGGGATCATTAAAGTATATCAAAATAAAAAGATAAAAAATCTAACTGATCCTGTCATTGCAGTGTACAAGCTGAGAGCTGTGTGGGTTTTGTGTCGTACGTGGTTGTTGTTTTAGGTTTTGAAATGAGGAAGGTTGCAAATTCCTGACCAGAACTGAAATACAGCATGGGCCGTGGATCTTCAGTCTGATCCAGGGTCCAAGAGACTGGGAGGTGCTCTCCTGGGTAGCCTGTCTCACAAACCTCCTCTTCTGTTTAGCATTTAGCTGCCACATCACCCAGAGTGATTTACATTAAGCTAGCGGTTGTGGGTTCAGTGTCTTGCTCGAGGGCACATGGTTTTTGTGTGGATTGAACCTGTCCTCACTCCATCACGGGGTGTTTTCTCTATCAAGGTCTCTTTGCTGCCCAGGTTTTAGGTCATTACATGTTCTGTGATGATCAGAAGGTGAAAGTCACCATGCTCTCTCAGCACAGTACAACACACCCCATCAAAAAAGGAAATGAAACTGGGCAGGTCAGGGTTGTAACAGCACTTATGTTGTCAATGCTTTTAAAACTTAGCGCTTCTCAACACTGAACTTTATGGTGTCTGGCTAGGGAGCAAAGAAAAAACTGGTAAATGAGATTTACAGTGATTTCACAAGTACACTCCAAGTGCGTTTGGCTGGCCAAAACATCTTAAACCATTACGCCAGCAACCAAAAGGCAGAGTTCTTCAGCAGATGTGTGTAATTCACCTGTTTCCCCCACAAACTGCACACTTGTTCATGCCCTTTATTTTTTATTCTCTTGAATTTTTCTCCCCTTTTTCTCCCCAATTGTACCTGGCCAATCACCCCGCTCCCTGAGCCGTCCCAGTCGCTGCTGCACCCCCTCTGCCGATCCGGGGAGGGTTGCAGACTACCACATGCCTCCTCCGACACGTGGCGTCGCCAGCCGCTTCTTTTCACCTGACAGTGAGGCGTTTCGCCGAGGGAACGTAGCACGTGGGAGGATCACGCTACCCCCCCCCCACCGAACAGGCGCCCGGACTGACCAGAGGAGGCGCTAGTGCAGCGACCAGGACACATATCCACATCCGGCTTCCCACCCGCGGACACGACCAATTGTGTCTGTGGGGACGCCCGACCAAGCCGGAGGCAACACGGGGATTCGAACAGGCGATCCCCGTGTTGGTAGGCAACGGAATAGACCATCATAAATCACTGGCCACCTTTCCTTCCCTTCACAATCAGCACAGTCATTGCAACTCATCACAATTTACCCATGATGCTCCTGGGTAAAACACTGTGAACTAAAGGATGAAGAATGAAACGAGGTCATACTGAGGTCACGTGTTGTTTTTACTTTCATTTGAATTGTACTTCATCTAACCAAACCCAGCCGTGGGGGCCCCTCACCTACCCGTCCATACACCCCACCCCCAGTGGGCTTTTCAGGTCCACCCCGCCCTTTCAGCCGGGCACGGCCACATGAGGTGGGTGGCACGGATGCGCAGTGGTTACCACGGTTGCCTCACAGCAAGAAGGTCCTGGGTTCGAGCCCCAGGGTAGTCCAACCTTGGGGGTCGTCCCGGGTCGTCCTCTGTGTGGAGTTTGCATGTTCTCCCCGTGTCTGCGTGGGTTTCCTCCAGGTGCTCCGGTTTCCTCCCACAGTCCAAAGACATGTAGGTCAGGTGAATCGGCCGTACTAAATTGTCCCTAGGTGTGAATGTGTGGGTGTGGGTGTCGGCCCTGTGATGGCGTGACGGCCTGTCCAGGGTGTCTCCCGGCCTGCCGCCCAATGGCTGCTGGGATAGGCTCCAGCATCCACGTGACCCTGAGAGCAGGATAAGCGGTTTGGATAATGGATGGATGGATGTACTTCATCTGACTTTCTCCTACAGTCGATCTTTTCTGTAGGAAAATCCAAATGAAATTTAGAAAATAAAAGGGACATTTTTGTGTTGTGTATTGTTTTCATGCTTGCTTTTTTCCACACTTGCATGCTAACATACAGTAATTATGGGAAATTACAATAGCATCTAGTTGTATAGGTGCAAGAAGCTTTGTTTGGCTGTTTCTATATTTCCAATCCTAAAGATTTATATATAAAGAAATGTCCTTTTTGGTACTTTGTTGTACTGCAACTAGTGTGTCTAAGACAATAAGCATATCTAAATTTATAAACCATTTTGTAGGGTTAAAGGTTAATTTAAATGGAAGGTAACATGAGTTAAACAACATTTTTTCCTTTGTGCGCTGAGATTTTGCCACACTAATGTGTTTTTGTAGTTACTATTATCATTATTGTATTATTATTGATGATATTGTAATTATCATTAGTGGCAGTATTGCTACTAATACGTCCTTTAATCAAAAAATCCTCCCCATTATCTCTCTCCTTTGCACTTATTTTTAGCATTTCTCTCTTCAGTTATTTAAGGAACAGGAGTATTTAGCAGGGCTGACCTTTGACCTCCTCACAGTTGGTTATTTTTATAAAGTTGAAGTGGCATCAGGTAACTGTGCATTTCGGCAACGTCTTTTATGTCACTGTCGCAAAGACCACCGAGAGGTTTTTTTTTTTTTCCTTCGTAGTCTAGCAACAAGATAGGAGCGTTTACTACAACACGTACCTCCGAATACTGCCACAGAAGAAGAGGAGCGATGCTCACAGATGAGGAGCAGTGATTTTGCTATACTAATATGTGCTGTAAAGCAACCCCTATATTTCCCGAGAGGTTTGGTGTCCAGTTGGGGAAAAGAACATACCAAGGGGCGCCTACGTAGCCGAATGGTTACAGCACATACGGCCACACGGTCGTAACGTTGCTGGTTCGAATCCAGGCGGCGTCTATGTGGGTTTCCTCCGGGTTCTCCGGTGTCCTCCCACAGTCCAAAGACATGTGGGTCAGGTGAATCGGCCGTACTAAATTGTCCCTAGGTGTGTGGACCCTGTGTGATGGCGTGGCGGCCTGTCCAAGGTGTCTTCCCGCCTGCCGCCCAATGACTGCTGGGATAGGCGCCAGCATCCCCGCGACCCCGAGAGCAGGATAAGTGGTTTGGATAATGGATGGATGGATGATATTTGCTCATGGCCTCTGGTCTTATTCTCATTTTTTCCTTGTCTGGCTTGATTTCGTTTGTAAAGCACTTTTTAACATTGTTAAGGAAAGTGCTATATACATTTTATTATAATAATAATAATTATTATTATTATTATTTATTATTCATTCCCCAGAGATGCCTGTAGGTTGCCACATGAAAAGGGTTTTATCTGCTAATTGCCGTCTCTCCTGTAGGTTGTTTTGGATAAGCGCGTCCGCCTAACGAGAAAATGCAAATGAAACACGCAAATGATGTAGGCTTCATGATGTCCGCCCGTGTCCGTCTTTCTTTCCTGCCAGGTGACCTTCACAAAGAGGAAGTTTGGCCTGATGAAGAAGGCCTATGAGCTGAGTGTTCTGTGCGACTGCGAGATCGCCCTCATCATTTTCAACAGCTCCAACAAGCTGTTCCAGTACGCCAGCACCGACATGGACAAGGTGCTGCTCAAGTACACCGAGTACAACGAACCCCACGAGAGCAGAACCAACTCCGACATCGTGGAGGTGAGTGGAAGCATCGCATGTAGGTGCCCTTAGTATGATAAACACCATCAAACCGGACGATCTCACTTATTGTGTTGTTTTGTTGTAGTGTTGCTTTTGTTGTACTTGTGGTTATTTAGGTTACGATTCAGGCTCCCACTACACTGACGTTCCAACCGACAACGTGTTTTGGGCTGCATCTTAGCCTACATAAACACGTCTTGAATCAAAGTAGTAGGGTTCCAGCACAACATTCGGACTTGTGCTGTGTATCGCGGACGGTTAAAGTGGTTTGTGCAGAACATTCTAGATGCCTTCGGAGCCGGACGGGTGCTGAGGCGGAGCCAGTGTGATGAAATCAGGTCCAGTCCAGTGGGCTGTTTTGCCACCCGTTGACAGGAACGGGTCAGATCTGCTTTAGGAATCGGGGACCCGTATCTTTCTTGCTGTTAAATGAGCACGTGGGGGCGTCCGGGTGGCGTAGCGGTCTATTCCACTGCCTACCAACACGGGGATCGCCGGTTTGAATCCCCGTGTTACTTCCGGCTTGGTTGGGCGTCCCGACAGGACACAATTGGCCGTGTCCGCGGGCGGGAAGCCGGACGTGGGTATGTGTCCTGGTCGCTGCACTAGCGCCTCCTCTGGTCAGTCAGGGCGCCTGTTTGGGGGGTGGGGGATAGCGTGATCCTCCCACGCGCTACGCCCCCCTGGCGAAACTCCTCACTGTCAGGTGAAAAGAAGCGGCTGGTGACTCCACATGTATGGAGGAGGCAGGTGGTAGTTTCTATTCGCTATAGAAATTCAGAACTTAAAACCCGAGGGTTCACCGATACACATGCCAACGGTACCGGCCTCGCCGGTACCGGCACTCGGGTGTTTTGTACTTGAAGCGACCTTCCTCAAGGCCTCGCAGAAGCGCAGCACATCGTCTTAGTCACGCATGGTGCAGCTAAAGACAACCTGCCCTGTTTCCCTGCACGCTGACTTCAGTGGTCCACCCATGCTGTCAGCGCCTCGTTGTGTCATCACGGCGGTGACGCTGACAGTGTTGCATCCTGGTCCTCGCACAGTATCCTCCTCTCTCACCGCACGGCCTCATCGTCACCGCCATGAAATATGAACGCTCGTGGTGACTCGGCTTCTGGGTGTTTATGTAAGCCGCTAATGTGATGTCTGGCTTGCCCGAGAGCTGGCTCACATGACCCCACCCTCTTCAACACACACACACATACACAGTAACACACACGTGTGTACAGACACATACATCCACATACTGGTATTGATCCCAGAGTTGGAATGTGTTTATATTGACAGTCCTAGAGGAAGCTAGGGTCCCATAGTCCTGGTATGTTTATTTTCACTGTCATTAATCAACGCGGTCATTAATCCAGATGATCATCAGCCACCTTAACTTCCCACGAAGGAGAAACTCCGCTGTCTCCAAGTCTGGTTTGGTGAAAGTCCTGTCTAAACCCGCTCCCACATCTCGAACACCAAGTCCTCTCAACAACAACAGTCAGAAAAGAGGGAGCTCGTTCCAAAGTAAATATGGACGTTGAAAAGGCCAGTGGATGAATCTAGTTTCATATCTTTTCTTGGGAGGGAAAAGCAGCTGTCACCACAAGTGACTAAAAATGATTAAATATTCGTTATACATGGTCATTGTTGATTTTCCCCATCCAGTATGTGACACAGAGAACAGCAGACAGAAATTAATACCGTGTATTAAACACAGTTCAGGACTTGAAAATTAAAAAACCAAAACAAAACATGGGTGTCCAGGTAGTGTGGTGGTCTATTCCGTTGCCTGCCAACACGGGGATCACCAGTTCGAATCCCCGTGTTTCTTCTGGCTTGGGCGGGCGTCCCTACAGACACAATTGGTCGTGTCTGCGGGTGGGAAGCTGGATTTGGCCATGTGTCCTGGTCGCTGCACTGGTTGGTCGGAGCGCCTGTTCTGGGGGGAGGGGGAACTGGGGGGAATAGCATGATCCTCGCATGCGCTACGCCCCCCTGGTGAAACTCCTCACTGTCAGGTGAAAAGAAGCAGCTGGTGGCTCCGTATGTATCGGAGGAGGTATGTGGTAGTCTGCAACCCTCCCCGGGTCAGCAGAGGGGGTGGAGTAGCGACCGGGACGGCTCGGAAGAGTGGGGTGATTGGATGGGTACAACTGGGGAGGAGGAAAACCGGGGGGGGGGGGGGCATTATATATGAATTCAGACACATCTACCTGGTAACAACAAAATAAACGTACAGAATCAAATTCTTACTGGACATGAATATAAAATCAAAATCGAACCAATGGCTTACAAGTCACTTGCTGTGAATGTGGAAAATCAACTATATACATTCATGAACAAATGTGTTATGAGTCAGGTTTTGAACATTTCAAGCCCGACAATGAGCATGCTGGACAGGGACAGTGGAAAAGCATTTGTTTCATAGGAACACTTTATTTCCCCTGAAGACCGCTTATAATGGCTAATACTTTTTCTTTATAGTACCATTAATATCATTAAGATTAGTAGTAGTACTTGTGCTCATAGTAATGATAGTAATAGCCACACACACAAAAAAGTTTTCGTTTGATGGCTGAGGTAGCTGGCGCTGAATCGGCTGGGAGAGCTTGGTCTGCTGCGTCCTGTGGGCCCAGGGACCACCGCCCTGCCTGGAGCTGTGACCGAGGAGGTAACACCGAGGGTGGTCTGACAAGACGCGGAAGCAGGGCAGGCTAAGCTAACTGCTAGCCCATGCAGACCGGCAGTTCCGATAACACCGGGGGCGGTCTGACAGGACGCGGAAGCAGGGCAGGCTAAGCTAACTGCTAGCCCATGCAGACCGGCAGTTCCGATAACACCGGGGGCGGTCTGACAGGACGGGGAAGCAGGGCAGGCTAAGCTAACTGCTAGCCCATGCAGACCGGCAGTTCCGATAACACCGGGGGCGGTCTGACAGGACGGGGAAGCAGGGTAGGCTAAGCTAACTGCTAGCCCATGCAGACCGGCAGTTCCGATAACACCGGGGGCGGTCTGACAGGACGGGGAAGCAGGGTAGGCTAAGCTAACTGCTAGCCCATGCAGACTGGCAGTTCCGATAACACCGGGGATGGTCTGACAGGACGGGGAAGCAGGGTAGGCTAAGCTAACTGCTAGCCCATGCAGACCAGCAGTTCCGATAACACCGGGGGCGGTCTGACAGGACGGGGAAGCAGGGCAGGCTAAGCTAACTGCTAGCCCATGCAGACCGGCAGTTCCGATAACACTGGGGGCGGTCTGACAGGACGCGGAAGCAGAGCAGGCTAAGCTAACTGCTAGCCCATGCAGACTGGCAGTTCCGATAACACCGGGGGCGGTCTGGCAGTGGCCTCACCTGTCGTTGACTGTGGTATTTTTTGGTGTCGCCGTGTGGAGTGCGAGGAGGTGTGTTGAGGGTGTCTGGCTGGGAGAGCTGGCGTTGGATCGGCTGGCGGAGCCTGGACTGCTACGTCTGGCGGGCCCAAGGACCACTGCCCTGACCGGCGCTGCGCCCGAGGAGGAAACACCGAGGGTGGTCTGACAGCTAGCTAACTAGCTAACTGCTAGCCCATGCAGACCGGCAGTTCCGACAGTCATCCTGGCTGGCATTCACTCTCTTGGACAGGGATTTTTTTTTAGTTTGGATATAGTATGTGTTAATTTGGATATGTGTGTTCTTGTAGTTTTGGGATATGTGTTTTTGTCTTTGTGCTGCACTGCTGTGGGCTGAGGGAAACAATTTCCCCCAGCCCACAAATAGTGTTCCTGATTCCTGAAAGGACCCCATTAGATCATTTTGTCAAGCTTCGCCGGCTGCACTCTTTGCAAACCGCTCGCAGACACCTGGGCATCTCCGCAGCCTGCTAGTCGGGCCCGATTTGCCTGCACTGGGACCCTTATTTGTTTATCCCTGCGAGCGCCACAGACAGCCTAGCCAGCAAAAACACAGCCAGGAAAGTGAGACGCAGTATTTTTACATATTGCTCGGTCCATTTGCAACATTTAGGCCTGACATTTGACTACCGGTGAAAACAGATACTCCACCGGCTTCAGCAGACTTTCACACATTCCTGCGTCGAGTCGCCGTCCATTGTTCCACGCTGGGGTAGGGTGGGTTGCTGATATATACCCCTGCAATAACTCTGATAGCAGTTTGTAAATTCTCCTGGAAGCACATGCGGTACGAAAGCACACGACCGCGCCCAGCGCCTATTTCTTTTCTTCTTTATTTGGCTGTACACTGCTGACATATTTTTGGGCAAAAACAATCCTTTGGATTACGCTGAAATGGCCTAACAGAGACCATATGGTGGTGATAAAGTTGAGGACGTCAACCTGAAAGGGTGGTGGGAGTTAAAGGAGGACTTACCGTGACGGCTGCTGAGGTCCTGACTGCTGGCCGGACTACAGAGTCCTCCCGACCGGTAGGCCAGTCTTACCGACAGACCGCTTGCGTCGTATTAATGAGCCGGTTTGCCTGCTGAGGGGTCAGATGTCAACGAAAATAGGGCAGTTTTACAGCGAAATGATCTCAGCAACACCTGCTGACCTGCAGATTTGGGAGATGAATGAGTCCATAACAGCAGGTGAAAACTACAGTACACAAAAACCCCCGCTCCGTAGCGTACCGTGGAGTACATCACCATAGCAGAGCTGGCTTTTGGTTTAAAGGAATCGTATATATCCATTTTTGGCAGTTTTATGGATTTTCCAGGCATCTATGAAGCGTGTTGACCAACCGTGTTGCCGCGGCTGTGCCCGGATGTGCCCGAGCCATCTAAATCTCAAGCCGGCACACCCGGCATAATCATAAAAAATCTACACGTTTAGCTGCGAATTAAAAAAAAAATCTCAATATTATTTCTTGGCCAGCACGGTGGCACAGTGGTTACCGCGGTCGCCTCACAGCAAGACGGTCCTGGGTTCGAACCCCGGGGTAGTCCAGTCTTGGGGGTGGTCCCGGGTCGTCCTCTGTGTGGAGTTTGCATGTTCTCCCCGTGTCTGTGTGGGTTTCCTCCGGGGGCTCCGGTTTCCTCCCACAGTCCAAAGACATGTGGGTCAGGTGACTCGGCCGTACTAAATGGTCCCTAGGTGTGAATGCGTGTGTGTGGGTGTGTGTTTGTGTGTGTGTGTGTGTGTGTGTGTGGGCCCTGTGATGGTCTGGCGGTTTGTCCGGTCCAGGGTGTCTCTCCACCTGCCGCCCAACGACTGCTGGATATACTCCAACATCCCTTGACCCAAATTCGGATAAGCGGCTTGGATAACGGGATCCTCCTCCTCTGGAACAGAACTGACTAACTCGTTGGACTATAACAGGGGGCGGAATGGCTCAGGAGGTGGAGCGGGTCGCCTAGTGATCAGAAGGTCGCTGGTTCGATCCCCAGCTCCTCCAGAGTGTGCCAAAGTGTCCTTGAGCAAGACGCCGAATCCCTAACTGCTCCTGATGAGCAGGTTGGGGCCTTGCGTGGCAGCCTCCACCATCAGTGGGTGTGGGTGTGTAGTTTATGTGGCTGTCATGCCAGATTATGTTGAAGTGTCATTTTTAAAAAACTTTTTTTTTTTAATATATTTTATTTATAACTTTTTCGGACAAAAAAGAGAGGAAGACAAAACACCGAAGCAGTTAACAAAGGGGAACATTACCCGCCTCCTCCCACCCCTCCCGTCACGTGTAAGGCAAACCCCCCCCCCCCCAAAAAAAACCCCAAAAAAACAATTGTGGTCTTCTTCATAGGTTTCCGTGGTCGTCTGTTTACACAATTACATTGTTTTGAAAGCTATATAAACACAATTGTAACTGAAAATAAAAGTCAAAGTCATGGAGGTGTCTTGTGGATCCCCTCAGTGCTGTGATCCAGTCCAGGAAGGGTTGCCATGTCTGTTTAAACTTACTCACTTTCCCCCAACATCTCATGTCAGATTTTCTCCTTACATATACAGTACTAGAGAACTCTGTGAGCCGGGTTTCAAAACAGGGGCGTATCTCTTTGTTCCAAACCTCAAGAATGAGTTTCTTTAGGGCGTCCGGGTGGCGTGACAGTCTAGTCCGTTGCCTACCGACGGGGGGATCACCAATCCCCATGTTACCTCCGGCTTGTCCCTACAGACACAACTGGCTGTGTCTGCAGGTGGGAAGCCGGATGTGGGTATGTGTCCTGGTCGCTGCACTAGCGCCTCCTCTGGTTGGTCAGGGCACCTGTTTGGGGAGGGGGGACTGGGGGGAATAGCGTGATTCTTCCATGCGCTACGTCCCCCTGGTGAAACTCCTCAAGGTCAGGTGAGAAGAAGCGGCTGGTGACTCCACATGTATCAGAGGAGGCATGTGGTAGTCTGCAGCCCTCCCCGGATCAGCAGAGGGGGTGGAGCATTGACCGGGATGGCTCAGAAGAGTGGGGTAATTGGCTGGATACAGTTGGGGGAAAAGGGGGGGGGCTTTAGGCAGAAAAATTGATTTTTTTTTAAATCAATACAAAAACCTAGGCAAAGTCGCCATTTTTATGGCATTAATTCAGCCAGCCATTGAGTATTCAATATCACTCCTAAGTTTATCAATCATAACTCCTTAGTTCAACTTATAAGGCAGGTCTGAGTGTTTGGGAATAGTGGTTCCCAGATACTTTATGTGATCAGTAACTTTAACTGGAAGATTGCTGAGAAACGTGGGATCTAGATCAGGGGTCGGCAACCTTTTGGGTTGTCCCGTGCCACTTCAAAATAACCACAGCCCCGAGGGCCAGTTCACTTTCATAATGAGCATTTATCTGTTGATTTATTTGCTGCTGATGCTGCCTGTCTCCCTGTCTAGATTCTGTATGCCAAAAGATCTGCACTCTGCATACACACACACACACACACTTGTGCAAATGTATGGAAATTACTAGGGCACAAAAGAAAATTAATTCAATCTTATTGATTTAGTGCGACCCTTGTTTGTCACAACTTCTGGTAACCACTGCTTGATGTAGAGCATCATTTACATCCACACTCTCGTGAAGAGCTACGCTGAATACCGGCACATCCTTCAATGCAGCAGTTTGCTGGTGTCTGGTGTGCCTCTCTACGGTTCTCACAGAAACGGGCATTTCTTTGGTCCTTTTGATGATCGTGTCTTTGGTAACCCGTCAAATATGACCTGCGACCTGCTGAGGAAAGTCTTCTTTATATGCTGTCCATCAGAGAATGGCCTCCCGTGTTAAGCAAAGCACTGGACAGCTTTATAGCTGCCCTCTGTAGCTTGGTTTTGGCGGCACATCGGGTTGTAAACACGCTGCTTTGCTTCCCGTGCTGGGCCGCTGCCCTCTGGGCTGATTCAGCTTTATCAGCTTTAGTGTTGAAGCCTTGTTTTAAAATGATGTTTTACGCTTGAAGTTCAACACAACATTTTCACAGTAGAGAGAGAGCGTCCCGCGAGCCTACTCAGGATAAGCGGTTTGGATAATGGATGGAGTGCACACAGCTCGGTCTCCAAGTTATCAAACCTTGTGTTCATTGATTTTTCCATTTGTCTAATGGCCTCTAGGATGGGCAATGAGGATTCCTCTGTAAGGGGTTTCTGTGGGGGGGGGGGTCCCTGGGGCTAGCTGAACCAAGCTAACTAGCTTGTTCGGCAGTCTATCATCTTCACTCCCGAAAGAGTATCTGGTATCCTTTGGGTCTTTTTCCTGCTTTTAACCATCATTCAGAGATTTATGAGTTATTTGCCACCGTTAATAGCGGTAGAAAAAGCAAACATTTATTATTTCGATCCAACGAGGGTGGAAGAGCTGAGTAAAAACTGCTTACTCCCATGCTCTGCTGACTAGCGCCCTCCTCAGATGTTCTCTGTGCCCACCTGCAGTGTGATTTCTGCCTACACTACAGGTGTAGATAAAGTTACGTTGGAAGAAGAAAAAATCAAAAGCAATTAATTTCGAATTATTTCATCACGCCTCTTTCTCCCCTATGGAGAAAATGCTGTTTTAGTGGGTGTAGAGCATTTTTTTAAATAAACTATTCAGATTGGTTGTCAGACTGGGACTGACAGGTGAGTTGTCCAATGGTTGGGTTGATTCAAACAGTAGGTGGAAGATGATTGGTTGGAGCAGTTAGGGCATTCAATATTCCCGATTTTGAAGTCGACGACAGCACAATACCATAACGGCTTGTGATTTTGAGCTACGTAATCAACACCAAAACTTGACGTTATCGAGGTTTGTTATTTTCCCATCTCTGAGATTAAAAGCCACTTTGCTTGCATAATGGAAGGGCGAAGGTAAATCAGTTTATTAGAATGGGATTCCCTGCAGAAGAATGCTTTGTAACAAATTGTGGAATGGCCTTATTTCATAACATTCACTTTCGTGACTGTGAATATGCTATACACAACATGTTGTTTCTTGAAACAGTGTCATTCAGCGGCGTGGATGTTGTGCTAGAGCTTTCCTGGAGGTTTTATAACACATTATAAATGCCTCATTGAAAGTTTTTGAAGTCTGCTTATCTCTGCAGGGGATGCTACCTCACATCCTGACAACTCCTCAGCCTGCCTTATTCTGCCTAATTCCAGAAAAGGACTTATTCAGGAGTGAGAGGAGGCCCGTTTTGCCTTTGACGGACCCCCAACGAAACTGGAAAATCAGCAACAGGTGTGAAGAAGCTCCATGCTGAAACATGCGCTTGACAGTGGCAACAATCCAGATTCCTTCGGAGTTAAGCCTGTGTTTCACATGATGAGGGGACCAGACACTTCAAGACTGGCTGCTTTGCCAATCGAGCGTGTACTGTTTGAGCCCCTGTCTCTGAAACTACATAACCTCCCCAGTCTGTCTGGGTTCAAATATCACCCAAAATCCTCCCTTTGTACCGGTCCCTATTTCTGTTTTTGTCTTCCTCTGAGGTCTTGCTGCTGTCTAGTGACAAAATATTGGTTATGAGAGACCTGCCCCAAGTCTTTTGTAAAAAAAAAAGGTGCTTTAGCTTTTACTCTGTGTAGAACGCAGATCATGATGTGAAACAGTTGCTGTGGAGCAATTGGAGAGATGCCATTGTGCTTTGGTAATGACGACTCCCCGAACAAACTCCCAAGAAGACTGTAAGAAGATTCCCCCTGTGTTAGTTGCTTATTTCTCAACAAACCCTTCAAGATGTGAACCTGAGTCATTGCACTGGAATATCATAGCTGGACGGAGTTGCTGAAATGTTTTGTCCGGGACTTCATTCAACATATTTTTTTTATTTATCTGCAGGACACAATCAAATCATCTATTACAGGTTTTTTTTTTGTATAGAACTTGTGATAAAATCAATGCAGGCAAATTTTGACCACGTGTGTCCTCTCTTCTGTGGATATGACAGAACAGAAAGGACATTAGGTGCTGTTACATGAACCAAATCAAACAGCAGCTATGTTGACTCTGGGCTCAGCATCTGGGTTTATTTTCACAGCTGTGGGCTATGAAGGACATAAATCATGCCACTTCAAAAAGGGGCCGAACATTTAAACAGTGCTACGGTATTCACTTTGCGGTGACATCAGATTTTTCTGTGATATCCCTATGTGTCGTATCGCTCCTCTATGTTCTGATATAATAATAATAATAATAATAATAATAATAAAAGTTCCTTCAGACACTGTGGTAGAGCAAATTCCATTTGCTGTCATTGGACTGTTGGTACAAGATACTTATGTCTACTCAATACTACTGTCTGTTGTACTTCAATAGTCAGTGTAGAAGTTCCCCTATATGCATATATCCTTTATCCGTACTTTTTATGGTTGTAGCCAATGTCAGTGTTCCTCCTCATATAGTCATGCTGTTCTGCATTTCCAACTGGACAGTAGCACTGCGTATGTAGTATACACTCACTGGCCACTTTATTAGGTACACCTTGCTAGTACCGGGTTGGACCCCCTTTTGCCTTCAGAACTGCCTTAATCCTTCGTGGCATACATTCAACAAGGTACTGGAAACATTCCTCAGAGAGTTTGGTCCATATTGACATGATAGCGTCACGCAGTTGCTGCAGATTTGTCGGCTGCACATCCATGATGCGAATCTCCCGGTCCACCACATCCCAAAGGTGCTCTATTGGATTGAGATCTGGTGACTGTGGAGGCCATTTGAGTACAGTGAACTCATTGTCATGTTCAAGAAACCAGTCTGAGATGATTCGAGCTTTATGACATGGCGCGTTATCCTGCTGGAAGCAGCCATCAGAAGATGGGAACACTGTGGTCATAAAGGGATGGACATGGTCAGCAACAATACTCAGGTAGGCTGTGGCGTTGACACGATGCTCAATTGGTACTAAGGGGCCCAAAGTGTGCCAAGAAAATATCCCCCACATCATTACACCACCACCACCAGCCTGAATCGTTGATACAAGGCAGGATGGATCCATGCTTTCATGTTGTTGACGCCAAACTCTGACCCTACCATCCGAATGTCGCAGCAGAAATCAAGACTCATCAGACCAGGCAACGTTTTTCCAATCTTCTATTGTCCAATTTTGGTGAGCCTGTGCGAATTGTAGCCTCGGTTTCCTGTTCATAGCTGACAGGAGTGGCACCCGGTGTGGTCTTCTGCTGCTGTAGCCCATCTGCCTCAAGGTTCGACGTGTTGTGCGTTCAGAGATGCTCTTCTGCATACCTCGGTTGTAATGAGTGGTTATTTGAGTTACTGTTGCCTTTCTGTCAGCTCGAACCAGTCTGGCCATTCTCCTCTGACCTCTGGCATCAACACGGCATTTTCGCCCACAGAACTGCCGCTCACTGGATATTTTCTCTTTTTCGGACCATTCTCTGTAAACCCTAGAGATGGTTGTGCGTGAAAATCCCAGTAGATCAGCAGTTTCTGAAATACTCAGACCAGCCCGTCTGGCACCAACAACCATGCCACGTTCAAAGTCACTTAAATCACCTTTCTTCCCCATTCTGATGCTCGGTTTGAACTGCAGCAGATCATCTTGACCATGTCTACATGCCTAAATGCATTGAGTTGCTGCCATGTGATTGGCTGATTAGAAATTTGCGTTAACGAGCAGTTGGATGGATGTGCCTAATAAAGTGGCAGTTGAATGTATACTGCTCAAAAAAATTAAGGGAACACCTAAAAACACAATATAGACCTCGATGAATGAAATATTTCAGCTGAAAATCTTTATTAGACAGAGGAATGTGTTTAGAGCAAAATAACCTAAGAATGATCAATGGAAATCAAAATCATTAGCCCATTAAGGTCTGGATTCAGAATCATACTCAAAATCAAAGTGGAAAATGAGAACATAGGCTGATTCAACTTCTATGGAAATTCTTCAAGACGATTCAAAATGAGGCTCAGTAGTGTGTGTGGCCTCCACGTGCCTGTATGCACTCCCTACAACGTCTGGGCATGCTCCTGATGAGACGACGGATGGTCTCCTGAGGGATCTCCTCCCAGACGTGGATCAGGGCATCGGTCAACTCCTGGACAGTCTGTGGTGCGACATCGTGTTGGCGGATGGTACGAGACATGATGTCCCAGAGGTGCTCGATTGGATTCAGGTCTGGGGAACGTGCAGGCCAGTCCATAGCATCAATGCCCTCGACATACAAGAACTGCTGACACACTCTGGCCACATGAGGACGAGCATTGTCATGCATGAGCAGGAACCCAGGGCCCACTGCACCAGCATATGGTCTGACAATGGGTCTGAGGATCTCATCCCGGTACCTAATGGCAGTCATGGTACCTCTGGCTAGCACGTAGAGGTCTGTGCGGCCCTCCAAGGATATGCCTCCCCAGACCATCACTGACCCACCGCCAACCGGTCATGCTGGAGGATGTTGCAGGCAGCAGAACGTTCTCCACAGCGTCTCCAGACTCTCTCACGTCTGTCACGTGTGTTCAGTGTGAACCTGCTCTCATCTGTGAAGAGCACAGGGCGCCAATGGCGAATCTGCCAACCAAGATGTTCTCTGGCAAAGGTCAATCGGGCTGCACGGTGTTGGGCTGTGAGCACAGGCCCCAATTGTGGACGTCGGGCCCTCATACCATCCTCATGCATTCTGTTTCTCACTGTTTGAGCAGAAACCTGCACATTAGTGGCCTGTTGAAGGTCGTTTTGTAGGGCTCCGGCAGTGCTCCTCCTGTTCCTCCTTGCACAAAGGACCAGATAGCGGTCCTGCTGCGGGGTTGTTGTCCTCCTGCGGCCCCCTCCACGTCTCCTGGTGTACTGGCCTGTCTCCTGGTACCTCCTCCATGCTCTGGACACTGTGCTGGGAGACACATCAAATCTTCTTGCCACAGCACGCATTGATGTGCCATCCTGGATGAGCTGCACTACCTGAGCAACTTCTGTAGGTTGCAGATACCGCCTCATGCCACCTCTAGTGGTGAGGGCACTAGCAAAATGAAAAACTAACCAAAGATCGGCCAGAAAAGATGAGGACAGGCAAATGGTCTGTGGCCACCACCTGCAAATCCATTCCTTTTATAGGGGTTGTCTTGCAAATTGTCTAATTTCCACCAGGTGGAAATTAGACAATTTACCAACAGGTGAAATTGATTCACAAATCAGTGTTGCTTCCTAACTGGGCAGGTTGATATCTCAAAAGTGTGATTGACTTGGAGCTACATTGCATTGCTTATGTGTTCCCTTTATTTTTTTGAGCAGTGTATATTGATGGACATCAGAGAAGTCCCACCTGCAGCAGTGTAATTTCGCATAGATGCTGCATTGTGAACAAGTCTCAGGTACAATCCTAGTTACATTCCCATGTTCTGTAAAACAGCTCTACCTGCCCTGTCATTGTAAAGTGCCCTGGATGAGAGCTTCAGCTTAACGACTTTTCAGATTTCACTCTTGAATTAAAACTGCAGACATTCCTTGTATTAGATTTAAGGTACTACGTTTTGAGTTTATAACAGTACAAGGTGACCATCATGTATCAGGGAGATTTGTCCCCCCCACTGATCTTCAACAGATCACTGGAGCTGAGTAAAGTCCCCTCCTGCTTCAAGAGCTCCACTATCATCCCAGTCCCCAAAAAACCCCAGATCACAGGATGAAATGACTGCAGGCCTGTTCCCCTAACATCTGGGGTCATGAAATCCTTTGAGAGACTGGTGTTGGCCTACCAGAAGGAAATTATTGGCCCCCTGCTTGACCCCCTGCAGTTTGCCTACCGAGCAATCAGGTCAGTGGAGGATAAGGTCAACATGGGATTGCACTACATCTTCCAACACCTCGACTCCCCAGAGACATACGCAGGGGTCCTGTTTGTGGACTTCAGCTCAAGTGTTCAACACCACCGTCCGAGATATCCTCCCCTCCAAACTCACCCGGCTCACTGTACCAGCCCCCATCTTCCAGTGGATTAAAATCTTCCTGACAGACGTTGTCTGTCTCGGGAGAGCGATCCTTCCTCTGTTGCTCTCCCTGAGGTTTCTTCCTATTTTTTCTCCCTGTTAAATGGGTGTTTCCTTATCCAATGCAAGGTTCTAAGGACAGGATGTTGTGTTGCTGTAAAGCGCCCCCCCTGAGGCAAACTTGTAATTTGTGATATTGGGCTATACAAATAAAATTGACTTGACTTGACAGACAGGAGGCAGTTGGTGAGGCTGGAGGAAATCACATCTAGCACCCAGACAATCAGCATTGGCGCCCCCCAGGAATGTGTGCTTTCCCCTCTGCTGTTCTGCCTCTACACAAATGAATGCACCTCTAGTGACCTGTCTGTTCAACTCCTGAAGTTTGCGGATGACACAACCATCATTGGTCTTATCCAGGATGGCGACGAGTCTGCATATATAGATGGGAGGTTGATCAGCTGGCCCTTTGGTGCGGCCATAACAACCTGGAGGTAAACATGCTCAAAACAGTGGAGATGACAGCTGACTGAAGGGGTCGCCCTCCAACACTGCCCCCCACCCCACCACACTCAACAACACGGTGTCTGTGGTGAAACCTACAGATTTCTGGGTTCCACAATCTCCCAGGACCTAAGATAGGCATCCAACATAGACACAATCATCAAAAAGGCTCAGGAGAGGATGTACTTTCTCCACCAGCTCAAGAAATTCAACCTGCCTCAGGAGCTGCTGGTTCAGTTCTACACTGCAATAACCCAGTCTGTCCTCTGCACATCCATCACTGTCTGGTTTGGTTCGATCACCAAACAGGACAGGGACAGACTACAATGGACTGTTAAGTCTGCAGAGGAAATCTTTGATGCCAACCTGCCCTCCATTAAGGACTTATACACCTCCAGACTCAGGAAAAGGGCAGGCAACATCACTGCAGATCCATCACACCCTGGTCACAACCTGTACCAAGTCGTCCCCTCTGGTAGGCGCAACAGAGCACTGTACCCCAAAACAACCAGATATAAAAACAGTTTCTTTCCGCGGGCTGTCATTCAAATGAATGCTTAACACTGTCAAATAAATCCACCATTTTGTATATACTGTACTGTACATGGTACGTATACTGGTTGGCTCTGTCATGTCCATCTACCTCAGGCATGTATGTAAGTAACCTGCCAACATCTATTGCTCAAAGGGACGGTTGCAAACTTTGCTGGAATTCCAGGTGGTGCTGCTGATGGTGGTGGCCATAAGAGAAACATTTTATTGAAGGTGCCTTTAAATGTTAATTGAAAATGGAAGCCCTGTGATGGTCTGGTGGTCTGTCCAGGGCGTCGCCCCACCTGCCACCCTGTGGCTGCTGGGATAGGCTCCAGCGTCCCCGCGACCCTGAGAGCAAGATGAGCAGTTTGGATAATCGATGGATGAATGAAAACAGAAGCTATAGAGTTTAATGTAAACAAGAACAACACTTTTTTTTAAACAGTTCCACTTGGGAATGGAGCCAAACTGTTGCCGTAGTTCAATGCACATGAGCTAAAAAGTGGGCCTCCTGTCGTGGCTATGTCCATATGCCTCGCCGTTTTCTTTTACGCTGTGGGCGACGCTATTGTCCCTTAAACCAGGTGTGTCAATACGACTGTGACATGCAATGTCTCTGAACGAATGTGACATAGACACATGCATTTATTTCTCATCTGATTATATATATATCACAAGGTCTTTACGGTGCCGTCGAGGCTCTGACTTGCGACCATTTCTAAAGTGTTTGCCAGCGGTCTAAAAGGAGTACTGGGACTGTAATATCTTGCTTAGGTGACTGGGATGAAAATAGAGCTGCCAATATCTGATGAATTCTTCTAATAGCATGGCATGTAGTGCTAGTGTCTGGGAATGCAGGGGAGACACGGTGGGAGACAGACAGACAGACAGCTGACTGATGCTCAGTCTATCATATTTGGACCATGTCTTGATCTAATGATGGGCAGAGCAAAGACACTCCAGAATAAGGCTGCCATCGTCTGGGTTCATCTGTTTTCATCGTGGTTGGCATTTTTATTTATTTTTAACATTTTATCAGTGGATTTATATTTCAGAGACTATTGTTATTGGTATTTGGCTGGCATTTCATTCATGCTAACTGGGACTTCTATTTTGAACGAAGTATTTTTTGGATATTGTTGTCATTGACATTTTGGCTAGAGACGTTTGGATATCATTCATTCATTCATTCATTCATTCATTCATTCATTCATCATCAGCCGCTTCTCCAGGGTCGGGTCGTGGTGGCAGCAAGCTAAGTAGGGCACTCCAGACGTCCCTCTCCCCAGCAACGCCTTTGGATATCTTCTTTTTTTTTTTTTAGCTTGGTTTGTATGTTAATCTTTAATACTTGAAGAATTAATTAGGATGCAAATTGGATTGGCGCCATTACCTATCAAGTTTATATGTTTGTTGGTACTAAGTATTCAGTCACTTTGGACAGTGGAGGCAGAGAACGTAAGAGGCCCAAACAAAGGCCAGGGTGGATTTTTAACAGTGAAACACCCAGTCATACATATTTAAATATATTCTGTTATTCAATTCTGTCTTTGTGCTGCTAACTTCTAGCAAAATAACACTGCTGAAATTGAACCAATGCAAATTTTCCCTGGGTTCCCATTTGCCCCCCCAAAGGAACCCTGGAGGAACAAATGGGGGAGCACTTTCCCATCTGGAAACCCCTTATCTCTGGAATTTAGCCATGACTGATCTTATCCTCTTAAGAAATCTCATAGAACTGGAGGCCGGATCTCTTATGGTTTCTCTCTCCATCTCGCTTCCTTCTACCATATCTCTCCCGGGCCTTTTTGCTTTTTCTCTCATTCTGTCTAGTTACCTAATTTTGCTCTCTTTCTTTACCCATTTCTCTCGCTGTCTCTCTTTTTGCCTCTTTTAGTCCTCCTTTTCTCTTCCAGCCATGTGCTACGGTATGTGTACAGTAGTCTGTATCCTTGCTGGCGGGTCACGCTGGAGGGTTGGCAGTCGCATCAGTGATTTATGTTCAGATGAAAGCTAAAGGGGAGCAATTCAAAAGGCTGTTCGCTGTACACTCCTTTGCTGGCTCATATGGCGTTATCGCATTACTCCACACCCGCTTCGAAGGACACCCCCCCCCCGCCATTATCTCCCCAATACTTTCTCCTACACATACAAATGCATAGATGCATACACATTAAACATACACAAAGACAATCATTACAACATAAGGACGGACACATGCAAGGACGTACACAAACATCTGTACCCGCACGCGTTCGTATCCACACTGTGCAATGGTTGGTGCATTTCTTATTTAGACAGAAGTACCCCCTACTTACTCCATTTTGAAATCCATTTTAATCAATATTACTCTTTCACATGGGTGAAATGGGTGTAGGATAACCTTTTTCCTTCAGTAAATGAAATGGTCATTTCAAAACTTTTCTTTTTTTTGTTTACTCAGGATTTGCTTGTCTTCATACATTTTGTATGAAGCTCTGAAACCATTCAGTGTGACAAATATGCAGCAAGACTAGGTCAAAACCTAGTATATAGCTGGACTGTGGTCAATGTTCAAGACTAGATTAAAACCTAGTATATAGCTGGACTGTGGTCAATGTTCAAGACTAGATTAAAACCTAGTATATAGCTGGACTGTGGTCAATGTTCAAGACTAGATTAAAACCTAGTATATAGCTGGACTGTGGTCAATGTTCAAGACTAGATTAAAACCTAGTATATAGCTGGACTGTGGTCAATATTCAAGACTAGATTAAAACCTAGTATATAGCTGGACTGTGGTCAATGTTCAAGACTAGATTAAAACCTAGTATATAGCTAGACTGGTCAATATTCAAGACTAGGTCAAAACCTAGTATATAGCTGGACTTTGGTCAGTGTTCAAGACTAGATTAAAACCTAGTATATAGCTGGACTGTGGTCAATGTTCAAGACTAGATTAAAACCTAGTATATAGCTGGACTGTGGTCAGTGTTCAAGACTAGATTAAAACCTAGTATATAGCTGGACTGTGGTCAATGTTCAAGACTAGATTAAAACCTAGTATATAGCTGGACTGTGGTCAATGTTCAAGACTAGATTAAAACCTAGTATATAGCTGGACTGTGGTCAATGTTCAAGACTAGGTCAAAACCTAGTATATAGCTGGACTGTGGTCAATGTTCAAGACTAGATTAAAACCTAGTATATAGCTGGACTGTGGTCAATGTTCAAGACTAGATTAAAACCTAGTATATAGCTGGACTGTGGTCAATGTTCAAGACTAGATTAAAACCTAGTATATAGCTGGACTGTGGTCAATGTTCAAGACTAGATTAAAACCTAGTATATAGCTGGACTGTGTATGGTCAATGTTCAAGACTAGATTAAAACCTATTCATAAAAGATATTGGGCGAATGATATTACATTGCAAACACACCCATAGAGTTTTGCAGCTGGCAGTAATTTGCCTTTTTTTTTGCGTCTGATTGCAGTTACCCTGTGGCAAAGTATATGTGTTGGCTTTGCATCAAGAACACAGTAAGCAGGTTCAATGTCATCAAGTAGAGCAAGAATTGTTTGACCTAGCAACCTGTATCTGCGGATGAATTCGGTCCCGGTTAAATCAAAAAGCGATATTCTCCTGCGAAATATCCGCTGCCGAGCACGCCTGGGTCCAATCGCTGCCACCGTGATCACTGAAAAGTCTGGGCTCGACGACCCTTGTAAATGCACTTCAGTTACCACCAGCTCTCTGAAGATGCTAATCATTTCCCTTCTTGCTGCATGTGGCTAGTAAGGAACCACTGTTATGAGATGGGAATTTCACATGCCGCTGAAAGACATGCCTTTTCAATATTTCCTGGCTGAGTGCAGAATGGTACTCAGTGAGGAGGTCAAGGTTAAAGTCTCAAACAATTATTGATGGCTTGCCGGTTGCACTGATGAACTGTAAGTTGTTCAATGTGTTGTTGAACAGAGTCATTGAGGAGCTGGGTGGTCTGTGCACGGTTACAATACAAATCCACGCTCTTCATTTCCTCTCCCTGGATGACAACCAGGGTAGGGGGCCTCCTGTTCCTCTGGTAGTCCACCACAAGCTCATTGGTTTTGCTGATATTGACCTTCAGGTGGTTATCGTTGCACCATGTGATCAAGCTCGCTGTCAGTCCTCTGTAAAAGTAGTTTCTAAGTGCAGACAGCATGTTCCTTAGAGGAAATTATCCGTTGGAATCATACATTTCAGTCTAGTGATAACTTCTATTTCGCCAAAAAAAATACACTTAATACCTTTTTATTTAATTCCTTCAAAGTCCATCTCTCCATCCATCCGTCATCCAAACTACTTATCCTGCTCTCAGGGTCGCGGGGACGCTGCATAGGCTCCTTCAAAGTCTTCACTACAAATACTATGAGTCTGGACAGACATGGATGTAAACTGCAACTTGAGTGGTTGGTGGTGGCATGCACCCACGATGTGTAAATGACTGATAATGTGGTTTTTTTTAATACCTTCATCCATAACTATTCTCAACTCTCTCAAGAACTATGAAGGAGTGGTCTAGTCCTCATTCATGGCATGACCGCTGAGGTACAAATACAATTTTGATGATTTGATCTGATTAGGGTGGCGCAGTGGTTAGCGTGGTCGCCTCACAGCAAGAAGGTCTTGGGTTCGAGCCCCGGGGTAGTCCAACCTTGGCGGTCGTCCTCTGTGTGGAGTTTGCATGTTCTCCCCGTGTCTGTGTGGGTTTCCTCCGGGGGCTCCGGTTTCCTCCCAAAGTCCAAAGACGTGTAGGTCAGGTGACTCGGCCGTACTAAATTGTCCCTAGGTGTGAATGTGTGTGTGTGTGTGTGTGTTGGCCCTGTGATGGACTGGCGGTCTGTCCAGGGTGTCTCCCCGCCTGCCGCCCAATGTCTGCTGGGATAGGCTCCAGCATCCCCGTGACCCTGAGAGCAGGATAAGCGGTTTGGATATTGGATGGATGGATGGATGATCTGATTGGCTGTATGCAAATAAGTGCGTCTGATGACATCACGAGTGTCAGAAAAAGTATAAGATCAGATGAGGGGAGGTGAAATGGGGGGAGCTCTCTTAAAACGAGAGAAATTGAAAAACTGAATTCTACCTTTTATACTTGTTTTTTTTTCCGGTAGAACGAGACAAAATGCGTGACGATTAAAGTGATAAGTGATGTTGGAAAATGTTAGTCTTTGAATTTTGGTCCAGCTTTAAAACAATTACGCATATAAATATCTGTAAGCGGAGGGAGTTTCAAAGACAGACAAACAGCAAGACTGGGTCTTTGTTATGGGTAGCATCTGATGTCAGGGTAAAGTTACAGTCCTAAAATGAGCTTGTATTCATGCCAAGGTCTAGGCCCTTACTCACTGTCATATGACTATTACCGGGAGTGTGTATCATCGGTTGTGCGGTGTCATCAACATTTGTCAAAGCAATATAACTGACAGAAATAGTATTAGCCGTACAGTAGAGGACAGTTTGGGGTAATTAATCTCATTTGATAGTGAAGTCTCAGCTGCGAGAGCCTCTCCATACTGCCCAGGGACACGCAGTTAGACCGCACTCTGCCTCTTGCACCGACTGACTGGCTTTCATGATCCCAGTTCCCACCCTGCGTGCCAGTAAACTCCTAACCCAACACAATATTGTTTTAGGCATACCATAAAAATATAATGACTCCATCCATTCAGTTTATAAGGCTGGTGTGAATTCGGCTAGTCTGATATAAGGAGTGACTCTGTCTGTCAAGCTGTCCCCTAGCTTGCAATGCCAAACACAGAGGTTCAAACAGATCCAACCATGAATAGAATAGCGTGTGTTACCGTATAACCAGAGCAGATGGACGTTGATTTGGGTCCATTTCCCTGCAGTATTCAGAATATGTTCATAAGTCATGAGCACTCAACAGTTCTGTCCTTTGGATAGAATTTGCTTGTAATTGCTAAGACTTGGGGGCGGCGCGGTGGTGCAGCGGTTAGCGCGGTCGCCTCACAGCAAGAAGGTCCTGGGTTCGAGCCCCGGGGTAGTCCGACCTTGGGGCTCATTCCGGGTCGTCCTCTGGGGGGGTCATCCTGGGTCGTCCTCTGTGTGGAGTTTGCAATGTTCTCTCCGTGGGTTTCTTCTGGGGGCTCCGGTTTCCTCCCACAGTCCAAAGACATGTAGGTCAGGTGAATCGGTCGTACTAAGTTGTCCCTAGGTGTGAATGTGTGTGTCGGGTCCTGTGATGGACCGGTGGCCTTTCCAGGGTGCCTCCCCGCCTGCCGCCGAATGACTTCTGGGATAGGCTCCAGCATCCCTGAGAGCAGGATAAGCAGTTTGGATAACGGATGGATGGAAGGGAAAAGCTTGGCTGCAGACACCGATACATAGCAGTAACTAGATGGTAAATAACACAGAACGGGCTCAAAGCTTAACAGACGACACAATGTGAAGCAAAGTCAACGCGGGATAGGCAGGTCATGCACGCAGTTTCAAATCATGAATGTTTTTGTGTAAACTAGTGATTTGCTCATTTGGGTTGTACCATTCAAACGCCGTAATGTAGTAGTAATGTAGTAAAGTCATATGTGTATGTGTAACTTGGTTACTAGGCAAACATCCCAGCAACTAGCTAATCAGAAACCGTTCACACATGTAAATATGGCGCTGCACGCCTGCCTCATGAGCTGATGTTGGACAAAGATGTCCCATCATCACAGAAGGTAGAAGTTGGCTAGAATAGAGGAAACTCTTGGGGGGGGGGGCAGGCAGGTATGTTTTTCCCCCTCCTTTTTCTTCCAATTGTACTTGGCCATTTACCCCACTCTTCCGAGCCGTCCCGGTCGCTGCTCCACCCTCTCTGCCAATCCGGGGAGGGCTGCAGACTACCACATGCCTCCTCCCATACATGTGGAGTCACCAGCCGCTTCTTTTCACCTGACTGTGAGGAGTTTCTCCAGGGGGGGACGTAATGCGTGGGAGGATCACGCTATTCCCCCCCGAACAGGTGCCCCGACCGACCAGAGGAGGCGCTAGTGTAGCGACACACACCCACATCCGGCTTCCCACCCGCAGACACGGCCAATTGTGTCTGTAGGGACGCCCGACCAAGCCGGAGGCAACACGGGGATTCGAACCGGCGATCCCCGTGTTGGTAGGCAACGGAACAGACCGCCACGCCACCCGGACGCCCCGGGTGTGATCCTGTTGTGTGATACTACTTGAGCAAATGGTGAGCTGTCACACATAGGACGTGACCTCACTCCAGCGGCGTGAGAAGTTGCCGTGGAGCGTCGTTCAGGAGCGTGTATGAATAGAGTGAAGCGTGTGTCAGTATTACAGACCGCAGGGGGAAAACTTCCCCTGTTGAGAATGAAATCATTAGTGAGAGTAGCCTCGGTATTTTTTTTTTCCCTTCTTGGGGAAATCCAGAGTTGGTCCAGTTTGTCCAGTTTGTCCAGGGGGACAGCTGGAGGCGTAAAGTTCTTCCCTGCTGTATGTGGTCAGTGAGTGGGCGCTGGAAACTGAACAACGAAGTCAAAACAGAAAAAAGTACGAGAGAGCGCTGAAGCGGGGCGACCGTCCACGAGATCGTTATTTGATTATCTGTCTAAAACCATCCGATGACTCTCGAGACGGACGAGCGCCGCATGCGTGCTTAGCTGTCAGCCTGTTTCTCGTAGAGACTCGTAATGTTCCCAAACATGATATATGAGAGTATAGTATGTCTTCATGCTCTCATGCCCACCCCAAAATAACTTCCACCTGACGTGATTTGGATCGCTGTTGTTTTGGAGAAAAAGAGGCCCTTTAAGAAACAGCTTGCCATTTTTGGAGTATTGTCTCCACCTCGCAAGGTTGCCAGCAGTTGTTCAGATCAGAGAAGTCTGCAGAGGACGGCTCTGTTTTTCACACAGTTTGATCCAGTCATTTCAAGGAACTGGGTTTAAGATCAGGGCGGCAAGAAGGCCCTGGGTTCGAGCCCCGGGGTAGTCCAACCTTGGGGGTCGTCCCGGGTCGTCCTCTGTGTGGAGTTTGCATGTTCTCCCCGTGTCTGCGTGGGTTTCCTGCGGGGGCTCCGGTTTCCCCCCACAGTCCAAAGACATGTAGGTCAGGTGACTCAGCCATACTAAATGTCCCTAGGTATGAGTGTGTGTGTGTGTGTGTGGGCCCTGTGATGGTCTGGCGGCCTGTCCAGGGTGTCTCCCCGCCTGCCGCCCAATGACTGCTGGGATAGGCTCCAGCATCCCCGTGACCCTGAGAGCAGGATAAGCGACTTGGATGATGGATGGATGGATTGAAGTTCAGTGTCTCTATTAAACACTTCACACAAAGAGACTTGTCCACGCAGACCTCATGCTAGGTGTCAAATGTCAAAGCTGGTGCTCTGGAGGACAGGATGTGTGTTGCTGTAAACCCCCCTGAGGCGACTTTGGGATTTGTGATACTGGGCTATACAAATAAAATTGGCTTGTCTCGACTCTTCCCCCGCAGGCTTTGAACAAGAAGGAGCACAGAGGAGGGGACAGCCCTGACCCGGACGCCACCTACGTCCTCACGCCCCACACGGAGGAGAAATATAAGAAGATCAACGAGGAGTTTGACAATATGATGAGGAATCATAAACTTGTAAGCTTCATCCTTTACTTAAGTATTCAGTATAGATGTATACTCGGTTCCTTTAATCGTACAACACTTTTTAATGTTGCTCGGGACAGTGATACCTTAATTATTATTATTATTATTATAAGAGATTTATAATAAGGCTCTGTTCTTCCCTTGTGAGTGAAAAGTCTGACAGCCACGCATCACATGACTCACCTGCTCAATTCTTGATTGGCCAATGGTGCGTGCCAATGGTCACGAGAAAATGGCGGCGGATAAAGACAAAATTTTGGAATTGAAGCGCAGAAGAGTATTTCTGTCTGTGTGGGCCCTGTGATGGCCTGGCGGCCTGTCCAGGGTGTCTCCCCGCCTGCCGCCCAATGGCTGCCGGGATAGGCTCCAGCATCCCCGCCACCCCGAGAGCAGGATAAGCGGCTTGGCTAATGGATGGATGCTCTTTCCCAAGTGATAAGAGCGGCACCAGGCATCTTTTTTGCATCAGCATCATTAGGTTAATTTCGGCGGCATAATGTGATGGCTACGGGAGAACGACACGGTCCCCGTTGGGATCCGTTCCCCGGAAGCCTTGTTTCGTGCTCCGTAGGGAACGCCGTATGGCACACGCAGATGTGATAATGTCCCTTCACCTCATCTGCGAGGATAGCTCCTCTTGTTCCACGATAATCTTTTGAGCTACGGCTTTTAAATGAACGCTTGTGTGTCGTTGCTGTAACGGCTTGAATTACTTGGGACAAAAAGCAATAAACGAGGAGGCTGAAACCGGCTAGGACTCACTAACTGACGCGTCCGTGTTGAAGTAGGCCACTTGTCAGATCTATGATTGAATTTCCACAAGGTCCGTTGCAATAATACTCCACAAGTGTATTTATTTACACCACAGAAATATCCGACGCACAATTGCGTGACGGATCTAAAGCAAACGGCACCGCCTTGTCGAGTGCACAACAAACGGCATGAGGTGACGGGCAAAAACTTGTTTGCCCTCGCCGGTAACAAACACGCCTGAATGTCATCAGGACCATACACAATATATAGACAGGTAATGCATTTCCGCTCTGACAGGTAGAGCCACCTACTGGGCAATAAAGGGAACTGCCACCAAGAACCCAGTTTCATACAGAGGCGTAATGCACAGAATGATACATATTGCGTAACAACAGAGAAATGCAAGCAAATTAAATGAAATATGAAATGTGGCGCTAAACCAGCAAATTGGCTCCAACAGTTGCTACACCTTAAAGTGCAACAGCTGATGCGAAAGACGTTCCCGAAATCCAAGAAATAACCTGGCGACACTTCAACCGTACTGCGTGACTGTATATTCGCCTCCTTGAACCACTTCTAAACGTTGCTTGGAAGAGTACTACACTGCTACTGCTGACAACAAACACAACCACAACGACAACAGATTTATAAAAGGCTATGTTCTTTCCTAATGAGAAATGATCACCAGACCTCCTCTTTTTTGTCTTGTCATCACTGGTTAGGGCGGCACACGGTGGCGCAGTGGTTAGCGCGGTCGCCTCGCAGCAAGAAGGTCCTGGGTTCGAGCCCCGGGGTAGTCCAACCTTGGGGGGTCGTCCCGGGTCGTCCTGTCTGTGGAGTGTGCATGTTCTCCCCGTGTCTGTGTGGGTTTCCTCCGGGGGCTCCGGTTTCCTCCCACAGTCCAAAGACCTGTAGGTCAGGTGAATCGGCCGTACTAAATTGTCCCTAGGTGTGTGTGTTGGTCCTGCGATGTCCTGACAGCCTGTCCAGGGTGTCTCCCCATCTGCCGCCCAATGACTGCTGGGATAGGCTCCAGCATCCCCATAACCCTGAGAGCAGGATAGGCGGTTTGGATAATGGATCTGGTTAAACCGTTATGGTACAAAGGGATCTGTAGTATGGCGTTGTATGACATTCCACTTTCAACCAAGCTCATGTCCAACTGTCCATTGTCTCTCTTCACCCGATTCACCATTCCCTCACCCAACACCCCCACTACACAAATAAACATACACACACACACACACACACACTCCCTGCAACCAGTCAACAGGTGTCCCCCAGCAGAACTTCATGAATGTGGCCCCACCAGGGGTCAATCCCAACAGCTTCACCTACAGTCATGGTGTAGGTGGAGGGACCTCCCAGGCTTTGGCTGCAGCCACGGCAGCTCTTGCTGAA
The DNA here is from genome assembly GCF_029633865.1 of Lampris incognitus. Classification (NCBI taxonomy): domain Eukaryota; kingdom Metazoa; phylum Chordata; class Actinopteri; order Lampriformes; family Lampridae; genus Lampris; species Lampris incognitus. The sequence goes on from NC_079214.1 coordinate 61,885,770, forward strand.
AGTGGTATCCTGTCCTCGCCACACGTGCACCTCCACAGGAGCATGGCCTCGCCCCACCGCCCCCCGAGCACAGGAAACACAGGTCAGTCTGTGTGTGTCTGTGTGTGTGTGTGTGTGTGTGTGTGTGTGTGTGTGTGTGTGTGTGTGTGTGTGCAATTCACCGCATACCTAGTTAACGTTCTCATTCTTCCTTCACACTACTACCATAGAACAAATCTATATCATTTATTTGAATGTGAAGTTGTCATGGTCCCTGAGATTGGGTGAATTGTAATGACCGTTAGGCTGTTGAAATGTGTAAAAAAAAAAAAAGCCTTTTGAAATTTTGAAATAGACATGGATATCATTTTTTTTTTAAAAAAAGCCTCCTTTTCCTCATTCCTGAAAATGTTAATTTTTTTTTTTACATTTATGAAAAGTTGAAATCAGGGATTTTTCTCCACTAATGAATGGTTATTTTTTCCATCTGGGTGATGGAGTCAGGTTCGATGATCTGGTGTAATTCAGTCATCTTTACCATGGTTGGAGGCTCTAGTCTCTGTTTTTCCATCTGGGTGATGGAGTCAGGTTCGATGATCTGGTGTAATTCAGTCATCTTTACCATGGTTGGAGGCTCTAGTCTCTGTTTTTCCATCTGGGTGATGGAGTCAGGTTCGATGATCTGGTGTAATTCAGTCATCTTTACCATGGTTGGAGGCTCTAGTCTCTGTTTTTTCCATCTGGGTGATGGAGTCAGGTTCGATGATCTGGTATAATTCAGTCATCTTTACCATGGTTGGAGGCTCTAGTCTCTGTTTTTTCCATCTGGGTGATGGAGTCAGGTTCGATGATCTGGTGTAATTCAGTCATCTTTACCATGGTTGGAGACTCTAGTCTCTGTTTTTTCCATCTGGGTGATGGAGTCAGGTTCGATGATCTGGTATAATTCAGTCATCTTTACCATGGTTGGAGGCTCTAGTCTCTGTTTTTCCATCTGGGTGATGGAGTCAGGTTCGATGATCTGGTGTAATTCAGTCATCTTTACCATGGTTGGAGACTCTAGTCTCTGTTTTTCCATCTGGGTGATGGAGTCAGGTTCGATGAGCTGGTATAATTCAGTCATCTTTACCATGGTTGGAGACTCTAGTCTCTGTATACCGCTGTAGAAATGTTTTGACCGGATAGGACGAACACTGGTGCAGTGGTAAACAAGTGCGTGTTTGTTTCTGACAGGAAAAAAGACTGAAACTTGATGCAAGCGTGACCGTGGACATCAGTGTGACTGTACAACAGTGTTCCCATATCGTGTGATGCAATTTGTAATACATCAGAATGTGTGTGTTGGCTTTGGTCCCAGGATCCATTTTTACAAGGGTGGGACCTGTTTACTGCTGAGCTGATGGCACGCCAGCCACAATGGCTGCTATACCTGGTTTGTAGTCCTGCTGCACCAGGTTTGTAGTCCTGCTGCGCCAGGTTTGTAGTCCTGCTGCGCACCTGGTTTGTAGTCCTGCTGCGCCTGGTTTGTAGTCCTCGCAGTCAGAGGGAGCAAACAGATCAGCGAAATCACAGATTTCAGCTTTAATCAGGATGTAAAGCAAAGACCAAATGAAGTGAGAGACGGGGGTTATATAACAACAAAGAGAAGATAAAACTAGATCTGTTAAATAGCAGGCCTCCCTCCTCGTATCCTCATCCTGTTCCTCCGTCTGCTCCCTCTGCAGGAGGCCTGCAGGGCAACGTCGAGCTGGTGCTGCCGAATGGATCCAGCTCTGGTCCTGGTCCCATGGGTAAGTCCCTGAGGGTGCAATCGTCAGTTGTGTTTCCCTGCAACTTTTGAGTCAATTTCAAGAAAATAGTTCAATGTGACAAAATAATTCATGTGAATTAAGGTTTCCATCAGATCTGTTTAGACTAAACCCTGAGCGTTGGCCTACGAGTCCAACGTCATATGTCCAGACCTCAACACTCAAAAGACAGACGGACCAGCTGTTCATTGTTCCATTTTTTGTTTGGCAAAACAAATTTCGTCACAATGTACTGCATTTCTTTATATTGAATAAATAGTTCATTGACCTTCATGTAAACGTTTATGCAAAGCTATTCGATATTTTTGTTTACATCAAGCATTTTTATGCGAAACAACAAAATTTGCATAAAAAATGGGATGGAAACGTGTTCAATGTAGCGGTGTGATAAGTGTAGACGGGGTGAAACGCAGTTATACATAAACAAGCATGACACATATACACTCTGTCTTCCTCCCTCTTATTTGAAATGTTCACACAAGCTGTGAATTTAGTCAGCTGTCAGTTTTTCAAATCTTAATTGGGTTTTTCTGCATTTATATATATTATGATATAATAAAATAAATATAATATATGATATAATCAGGAACAGTTTATTAATAACGTTCCCCCCAGCCCACAGTAGTTCAACACAAAGACAAAAACACATATCCAAAAACTACAAGAACACATCTATCCAAACTAGAACACATATATCCAAACTAAACACATATACAGTGGTGCTTGAAAGTTTGTGAACCCTCTAGAATTTTCTATATTTCTGCATACATATGACCTAAAACATCATCAGATTTTCACACAAGTCCCAAAAGTAGAGAAAGAGAACCCAATTAAACAAATGAGACAAAAATATTAGACTTGGTCATTTATTTATTGAGGAAAATGATCCACTATTACATATCTGTGAGTGGCAAAAGTATGTGAACCTTTGCTTTCAGTATCTGGTGTGACAACCCCCCCTTGTGCAACAATAACTGCAACTTAACGTTTCTGGTAACTGTTAATCAGTTCTGCACATTGGCTTGGAGGAATTTTAGTCCATTCCTCCGTACAGAACAGCTTGGACTCTGGGATGTTGGTGGGTTTCCTCACATGAACTGCTTGCTTCAGGTCCTTCCACAACATTTTGATTGGATTAAGGTCAGGACTTTGACTTGGCCATTCCAAAACATTAACTTTATTCTTCTTTAACCATTCTTTGTTAGAACAACTTGTGTGCTTAAGGTCGTTGTCTTGCTGCATGACCCACATTCTCTTGAGATTCAGTTCACAGACAGATGTCCTGACATTTTCCTTATGAATTTGCTGGTATAATTCAGAATTCATTGTTCCATCAATGAGGGCAAACCATCCTGGCCCAGATGCAGCAAAACAGGCACAAACCATGATACTACCACCACCATGTTTTACAGATGGGTTAAGGTTCTTATGCTGGAATGCAGTGTTTTCCTCTCTCCAAACATAACGCTTCTCATTTAGACCAGAAAGTTCTATTTTGGTCTCATCCATCCACAAAACATTTTTCCAATAGCCTTCTGGCTTGTCCATGTGATCTTTAGCAAACTGCAGATGGGCAGCAATGTTCTATTTGGAGAGCAGTGGCTTTCTCCTTGAAACCCTGCCATACACACCATTGTTGTTCAGTGTTCTCCTCATGATGGACTCATGAACATTAACATTAGCCAATGTGAGAGAGGCCTTTTAGTTGCTTAGAAGTTACCCTGGGTTTCTTTGTGACCTGGCCGACTATTACACGCCTTGCTCTTGGAGTGATCTTTGATGGTCGACCACTCCTGAGGAGGGCAACAATGGTCTTGAATTTCCTCCATTTGTACACAATCTGTCTGACTGTGGATTGGTGAAGTCCAAACTTTTTAGAGATGGTTTTGTAGCCTTTTCCAGCCTGATGAGCATCAACAATGCTTTTTCTGAGTTCCTCAGAAATCTCCTTTGTTCTTGCCATGGTACACTTCCACAAATGTGCTGTGAAGATCAGACTTTGACAGATCTCTGTTCTTTAAATAAAATAGGGCACCCACTCACACCTGATTGTCATCCCATTGATTGAAAACACCTGACTCTAATTTCACCTTCAAATTAACTGCTAATCTTAGAGGTTCACATACTTTTACCACTCACAGATATGTAATATTGGATCGTTTTCCTCAATAAATAAACGACCAAGTATAATATTTTTGTCTCATTTGTTTAATTGGGTTCTCTTTATCTACTTTTGGGACTTGTGTGAAAATCTGATGATGTTTTAGGTCATATTTATGCGGAAAAATAGAAAATTCTAAAGGGTTCACAAACTTTCAAGCACCACTGTATCCAAACTAGAACACATATATCCAAACTATAACACGTATATTCATATTCAAACTAAGAACACATATATCCAAACTAGAACACATATATCCAAACTAGAACACATATATTCAAACTAAGAACACATATATCCAAACTAGAACACACATATCCAAACTAAGAACACATATCCAAACTAGAACACACATATCCAAACTAGAACACACATATCCAAACTAGAACACATATATCCAAACTAGAACACATATATTCAAACTAAGAACACATATATCCAAACTAGAACACACATATCCAAACTAGAACACATATATCCAAACTAAGAACACATATTTTGAAACTAGAACACACATATCCAAACTAGAACACACATATCCAAACTAGAACACATATATCCAAACTAGAACACACATATCCAAACTAGAACACACATATCCAAACTAGAACACATATATCCAAACTAGAACACATATATTCAAACTAAGAACACATATATCCAAACTAGAACACACATATCCAAACTAGAACACATATATCCAAACTAGAACACATATATTCAAACTAAGAACACATATATCCAAACTAGAACACACATATCCAAACTAGAACACATATATCCAAACTAAGAACACATATTTTGAAACTAGAACACACATATCCAAACTAGAACACACATATCCAAACTAGAACACATATATCCAAACTAGAACACATATATCCAAACTAGAACACATATATCCAAACTAGAACACATATATCCAAACTAGAACACATATATGCAAACTAGGACACATATATCCAAACTAAGCAATGAAAAAACTCACTGTCCAAGAGAACAAACACCAGCCAGGATGACTGTCGGAACTGCCAGTCTGCATGGGCTAGCAGTTAGGTAGAACCAAGATGGCGGCGCGCATAGACGCAGTGGCTCAGTGCTTGCCTTTTCGATGCTTTTTATGGCTGTCTTTGTATGTTTTGTTGCTCGTCTTGATGACACTCTGCTGGGCAAACAACATCTACAGCCGAATCGATCTCCTAAAGATAGGACTACAGAATGAGCAGTCTGTTACTGCAGAGTTTCTCCCCGCTCCCACGACATACAGGCGGATATAGCCAGGAGTCCGGGTTCTCCGTGGTTTACCATCCCCACTGGTGGGGGGCAGAGGCGACGAAGGGACAGGAGGCAAAAGCGAGGCTGTAGAGCCGGTATGTTGGTGAGGCTAAGGAGGTGGCCACTAGGCCACCGTGCCCTCGTATTTTCCTAACCGACACTAGATTCCTCGCAAATAAGATGGACGAACTGAAGTTACAGGTTGCAATGGACAAGACCATCAAGGACAGTTGCAGCCTGTTATTACAGAGACCTGGCTTCATTCATTCATACCGGATACAGCTATTGAGCTAGCAGGCTGCACAGTACACCGTCAGGACTGGACCAGAAACTCCGGTAAGACCAAAGGAGGGGGGCTATGCGTCTATGTGAACAACAACTGGTGTAACCAACACAAAGACTGTAGACAGCTACTGCTCCCCAGATCTGGAGTATGTGACCGTTAAATGCAGGCCCATATATCTTCCCCGGGAGTTTACTGTGGTCATGATAACTGCTGTGTATATTCCCCCAGATGCTAATGCTAGCTCGGCTCCTGCACATTTACATAACATCATTAGCAACAACCAGAGCTTGTATCCTGAGGCTGTTCACATCATAGCGGGGGACTTTAACCATGCTGATTTAAAAGCAATGCTCCCTAAATTCCATCAGCACATTAAGTGCGCTAATAGGGGAGCAAATACACTGGGCAAGGTCTACTCCAACATCAAACAGGGCTACAGGGCTAAACCACTACCACACCTGGGCCAGTCTGACCATGTGTCCCTGCCCCTAATCCCATCATACACCCCCCTCAGGAAAAGTGCTTTTACCGCAACTAAGACTGTTAAAACATGGCCTGAAGGTGCCTCTCATCAGCTGCCGGACCGCTTTGAAAGAACTAACTGGGGTATTTTTGAACAGCAGGACCTGAAGGAGTATACCACAACTGTCCTGTGCTATATCAAGAACTGCATGGACACTGTCACCGTGGACAAGCAAATCTGGGTTTATCCCAACCATAAGCCCTGGGTGACAAAAGAGGTCCAGAGCCTGCTGAGGGACAGGAACACTGCTCTCAGGTCTGGTGATGGGGCACAATACAGTGTTGCCAGGGCCAACCTGAAAAGAGGCATCAGAGAGGCCAAGGCAGCTTACAAAAATAAAATTGAGGACCACTTCAACAGCCATGACACAAGGAAGGTGTGGCAGGGGGTTCAGCACATCACCAGCTACCAATCCAGCAACCTCACAGCTGCTGACGGTGATGCCTCACTGGCAGAGGAGCTTAACATCTTCTTTGCCCGCTTCGAGGAGAAGCCACCGGAGGCAGCCACGTTCCATCCCCCAGCCTACAGCAGCCTCATCCTCATGGTGGAGGAGCATGAGGTGAGGCGCACACTGAGGGCGGTGAACCCGAGGAAGGCTGCGGGTCCCGATGGCATCCCTGGACGGGTGCTGAAGGAATGTGCGGACCAACTGGCGGGGGTCTTCACTAAGATCTTCAACCACTCCCTATCCCAGTCCACCATCCCACCCTGTCTGAAGTCATCCACCATAGTCCCACTGCCAAAAAAGTCCTCTTGTCAGCAGCCTGAACGACTACCGACCTGTGGTACTCACACCCGTCATAATGAAGTGCTTTGAGAAACTGGTTCGGAGTCACATCATCTCAAGCCTCCCACCCACTTTCGACACACACCAGTTTGCCTACAAGCAAATAGGTCCACAGAGGATGCTATAGCCACATCTCTCCACACCGCCCTGACCCACCTAGAGCATTAGGGGCGCTACGCCAGGCTGCTCTTTGTGGACTTAAGCTCTGCATTCAACACCATTCTCCCCCACAGACTGGTGACCGAACTGACAGAACTGGGCCTTGCTTATTCCATCTACCTCTGGATTAAGGACTTCCTGTCTGAGCGCTCACAGAGGGTCAGAGTAGGCCCCCACATCTCCTCAGCCTCAGCACCGGCTACCCACAAGGCTGTGTGCTGAGCCCCCTACTCTACACCCTGTACACACACGACTGCACCCCCGCTCACTCCAGCAACACCATCGTCAAGTTTGCAGACGACACTACGGTGGTGGGGCTCATCTCTGGGAGGGATGAGTCTGCATACCGGGACGAGGTGGAGTGGCTGTCTGTGTGGTGCAGGGAAAATAACCTGATCCTCAACACCTCCAAGGCAAAGTAGCTGATTATAGACTACAGGAGGAACAAAACGGACAATCGTCCCCTTTCCATCGGCGGGGACTGGGTGGAGAGAGTGTCTTGGACTTCCGGTTTCTGGGTATACACATAGAGGAGGGCCTGACCTGGAATGTTAACACCACAACGCTGGTTAAGAAGGCACAGCAGAGACTGTACTCCCTGAGGATCCTCAGGAAGAACCACCTTACCACCCCACTGCTTGTGTCCTTCTACCACTGCTCCATAGAGAGCACATTGACCTCCTGCATCTGTGTCTGGTTTGCCGGCTGCACAGTAGCAGAGAGGAAAGCGCTCCAGAGGGTCATCACCACCGCCCAGAAGAGTATCGAATGCCCACTCCCTTCCCTGGAAGACCTGTACAGGTCCCGCTGCCTCAAAAAAGCCCATGGCATCCTCAAGGACCCATCCCACCCAGGACACCATCTGTTTGAACTGCTGCCCTTGGGAAGACGTTACAGGACAATAAGAGCTCGGACCAACAGACTAAAGAACAGCTTCTACCCCGAGCCATGACCGCACTAAATGCTGCTAAGTCTTGATTCCTGACTTTTTGTGCAATATGTTGGTGTCCAGCAGAATGCAGAAATGAACGCGTGTGTGTTTTATGTTTTTAATTCTTTTTATACGGATCTTTGCACTGATAAGAACTGCACTTTCAAATGTCGTTGTACTTGTACAATGACAAATAAAAAAAGTTATATTCTGTTCTACTCTTAGCATGTCCCGCTTCCGCGTCCTGTCATAGGATGACATGTCATATGATTGCTATTAGAAATAAAAGTCCAAAAAATGTGTATGGTGCGTTAACATGGACTCCACGTTCCATGCCCGCCACAAAAAGGTATGAGGCTTTCTTTCCATCAGTGGGTGTTGAGATTTAAAAATGTAATTTTCCCAACACTATAAATGTTTTCATCACTCCACAATTTCCCCAATATCCTGTGTTTAAATGCTGGAATTTTGCACAAAAAAAAAATCCTTCAAAAATAAACAAAGTTAAAACAGTTTTCTCTGTAGAAAATACCCCCTTTTCACTAGAATAATGGACTGGGGGGGGCGGGGGGGTATCAGTGTCCAAGGCATCTCTCTGTCCTCTTCCAGCTTGCTATTCAGCAATTAGATGGTTGCTCCTTTCACCCACCGAGACGCTGTGCACCATCCAGTCTATATTAAAACTATTGGTGGACGTATGACATGCAACATGCAGGCGTGCATAGATCAGGAGGAATCACACCTTTTAATCAGCGTTATTTATTTTGCGGCATTTAATTATTCACTTAAAACTTATACATGGGGTGTCCGGGGGGCGTGGCAGTCTATTCTGTTGCCTAATGACACGGGGATCACCAGTTCGAATCCCCGTGTTACCGCCGGCTCAGTCGGGCATCCCAACAGACACAATTGGCCGTGTCTGCGGGTGGGAAGCCAGATGTGGGCATGTGTCCTGGTCGCTGCACTAGCGCCTCCTCTGGTCGGTCAGGGCGCCTGTTCGTGGGGGGGGGGGGGGGTTGGGGAGAACAGCGTGATCCTCCCACGCGCTACGTCCCCCTGGTGAAACTCCTCACTGTCAGGTGAGAAGAAGCGGCTGGCGACTCCACATGTATCGGAGGAGACGTGGTGGTCTGCAGCCCTCCCCGGATCGGCAGAGGGGGTGGAGCAGCGACCGGGATGGCTCGGAAGAGCGGGGCGATTTTGCCGGGTACAACTGGGGAGAAAAAGGAGGAAAACTTTCAAAAAAAAAAAAAAACTATTCATAAGTTGGATGGAAATGACTGTAAACCTCAGACTGCCTTATAACACTGGAGTTTGCATACTCAGTATTCAGCCCGAACACACACACACACACACACACACTCTCTCTCTCTCTCTCTCTCTCTCTCTCTCTCTCTCTCTCTCTCTCTCCCTCCCTCACTTTGCTTTAGCAGACAGGGGAAGCTTTTACAGGGCTTCTGGTTTGACCCATCTACTGAAGCTGTCTGCAGCCAGCATGCATCTCTATCTGAGTCCCGGACTCGTCTTGAAGCTTTCAGAGCAACCTGTCCTGTCAGATTGCATTGGGTCATATTGCACGAGACGCCAAGATGTCTGTCTCTGAAGACGGGACGCTACCACACAGTGCAGAGGATGATACGGTCACTCGTCACCGTCAAGAAATCTGCTCCGTCTGCAAAATAACGACTTGGTGCCAAAGTGTAAAATGTTGACTGAAAAGGCTGCCCAGGCCAGGACGCGAGGTGTCCGACATTAGAAAGCTCATCTTTATTTTACGGCGGTGTTGGTTCGTACCGTTAATGTGCTCTACTTCCTTTATGACGCTTTTTATCGGCACGGGGAAAGTAGAAGCACTCAAATGAGGACGCCAACAACGTTAGATAAAATGAAAATTATACAGGGATGCTACGTAATTAGTTCGGCTGACGTGAAATAACGGGATTTTATAACCAAAATAAAATGAAAGCTGCAAAAAAAAACAAAAAAAAAAACCGAGAAGAGAAGCGAAGACTCAAATGGACAGGAGAATTTAAAATGCAGCAGGAGCAGAACGGTAGACCTCCACAAATTGCCAAAAAGGTCCAGGGAGTAAAAGGAGAACCGAAGCTGAACTTGATGGAGGAGATGAAATGCTGCACCTCAAGGGAAGGCAGGCGGAGTTTCGGCTGCCGGTTGCGGCATGCTGGGTTAACAGCATGTGGGTCTGACGTGGTGTATTAACGCTCCATGTCGTAAACGCGCTGACAAAAGACACAAACCGATTCAGGGTTTTAGTACCAAATGAGGCCTGTGTGAGTTCTGTTGGCGTTCAACTACTATTGGAAGTATTTCTATTTCAATCTTTCTTATATTCAATCTTTCTTATATTAATATTAATATTTCTGAAAGGATGATCCCACTTTTTCTTTTTTTTCAACCTGGGTCTTATTTTCATGGTGTTTGCTGTCATGCACATCAGTTATGAGCCTCATCATCCTATTACTCACTGGCTTCATTTTGGAGATTTTGGACGAGGGCCCACCCCTGGACTCAGTTTTACAAATGGACACCACTGTAAAGTTATTGGGCATCTGAACACAAGTTTGAGACCTGTCCTTTAAAAAACAACAGCAATAAAACCCTCTAGTGCCTCAGTTTGACTGTATACATAATTGGCCGCTGTCCGTGACTCCTCCATTGTGCTGGCCGGGTAGTTAATCTCCGGTTACTACTACCTATGGTATCAGTTTTGCATTCCTGCAAGTTGAACCAGGTAGCATCTCAGCAGGGTAGTTGACCATTGATAATATTGGACATATCGGGGAATACCTTTTAACTTGCACTGTCGTTTTGCCATCCAAATACATGGTTTAGATAGTTGGGTTAAATTGCACTCGCTTAAACACGTCTGACGCTCATGTTCAGTTGCCCGGTAAGACACCATTGTAAAGCTGTGTCCAGTGGTGGCCCATTGTCCAAAATGGTGCACACGATGGCAAAAACAGCAAAATGAAGACCTAGGTTGTTAAAAAAAAAAAAATACAGAATTATCCATTACCTTAAAACTTTTGGCATAACAGTAGCGGGGTGGTTCTTTTGGGATTGGCTCTTTGGCCAGCAGGGGGCATCTTTGTGGCCTCAGATTAGCATCACGTCAGTCAGTTTTGATCTTTCCTCTTGTCTGCCCTCAATGTCCTGTTGGTCCTCTGCTCCAGATCTTATGGGTAGGGTGCCATTATGTAACATCAAGAGCAAAAAAAAAAAAGAAGAAGAAGAAGAAGATATCAATCATTCATAAGTATCTCTTAAAAAATAGATAGCAGCACATTTTCGGCCCAGTGGTGGTGTACAAGGTAGAACGCTCAACCACTGCATCCACCAAGCTCGCGGAAGACGAGGACTACGAAACTTGTCTTAGCAAGCAGCACCGACCTGAGTCATGCCGTGAGAGCTGGCCGTGGTTTCTCGTGTTGCTGGTGGACTTTTGAAGGCCTCTGTAAAGCATGACACCATCATAGAAGAAGCTGAAATTATTTCAATAGTTATTTTACTTTCTTACTTTTTAATGCACCAAATGCATTTGGTCCTGTCACATGCATGCAAAAATGGGTCCTTTGAAAAAAGTGAAGATGGAAGAGAAGAGAACAAACACCCCTTGAAAAGGATGTGTCCTCTAGGCATACTTAGTTCACGAGCTTTATTGTTATTTATTTTTACAGTGCATGTGTAATAATGACCAGTTTCAAAACAGCGATGAAAGAATATAAACATAAGGGAGAAAATCACAAATTTATGGAGCAGAATTTGGAGGTCCCAAGTGGCTCAAGTACATTTTATTTTATAATTAACTCATAAAACTAACGTCTTTTCAGCGGATCATCTGTTTCCATCTCTTCCTGTCCTCTGCATCTTCCTCTTTCACACCAGCCACCTGCATGTCCTCTCTCACCACATCCATAAACCTCCTCTTGGGCCTTCCTCTTTTGCTCTTCCCTGGCAGCTCCATATTCAGCATCCTTCTCCCAGTATACCCAGCATCTCTCCTCCACACATGTCCAAACCACCTCAATCTTGCCTCTCTTGCTTTGTCTCCAAACCATCCAACTTGAGCGGTCCCTCTAATATACTCGTTCCTAATCCTGCCCTTCTTCATCACTCCCAATGAAAATCTTAGCATCTTCAACTCTGCCACCTCCAGCTCCGCCTCCTGTCTTTTCATCAGTGCCACTGTCTCCACACCATATAACATAGCTGGTCTCACAACCATCTTGTAAACCTTCCCTTTAACTCTTGCTGGTACCCTTCTGTCACAAATCACTCCTGACACTCTTCTCCACCCACTCCACCCTGCCTGCACTCTCTTCTTCACCTCTCTTCTGTACTCCCCGTTACTTTGAACAGTTGACCCCAAGTATTTAAACTCATCCACCTTCGTCACCTCTACTCCTTGCATCCTCACCATTCTGCTGTCCTCCTTCTCATTCATGCATAGGTATTGCGTCTAGCTCCTACTGACTTTCATTCCTCTTCTCTCCAGTCCATACCTCCACCTCTCCAGGTTCTCCTCAACCTGCACCCTACTCTCGCTATAGATCACAATGTCATCCGCAAACATCATAGTCCACGGAGACTCCTGCCTGATCTTGTCCGTCAACCTGTCCATCACCATTGCAAACAAGAAAGGGCTCAGAGTCGATCCTTGATGTAATCCCACCTCCACCTTGAACCCATCTGTCATTCCAACCGTACACCTCACCGCTGCCACACTGCCCTCATACATAACCTGCACCACTTTTACATAATTCTCTGCCACTCCCGACTTCCTCATACAATACCACACCTCCTCTCTCGGCACCCTGTCATATGCTTTCTCTAAATCCACAAAGACACATGTACCTCCTTCTCTCCTTCTCTATACTTCTCCATCAACATTCTCAAAGCAAACATCACATCTGTGGTGCTCTTTCATGGCATGAAACTATACTGCTGCTCGCTGATCATCACCTCTCCTCTTAACCTAGCTTCTATTACTCTTTCCCATATCTTCATGCTGTGGCTGATCAACTTTATACCTCTGTAGTTGCTACAGTTCTGCACATCGCCCTTGTTCTTGAAAACCGGTACCAGTATGCTTCTTCTCCACTCCTCAGGCATCCTCTCACTTTCCAAGATTGTGTTAAACAATCTGGTTAAAAACACCACTGCCATCCCTCCTAAACATCTCCATGCCTCCACAGGTATGTCATCTGAACCAACCGCCTTTCCACTCTTAATCCTCTTCACAGCTGCCCTCACTTCCTCCTTGCTAATCCACCACACTTCCTGATTCACTGTCCTCACATCATCCAACATCCCCTCCCTCTCATTGTCTTCATTAAAAAAAAAACTCATAAAAAAGAACAAACAAAAAAATTTCACAACAAGGATGTGAGAATGTATCAACTGGTAAGTGCACTGGTTTGTGTATATGATATTTATGGCAGCACGGTGGCCCAGTGGTTATCACTGTTGCCTCACAGCAACAAGGTCCTGGGTTCGAACCCCAAGTCCTTTCTGTGTGGCGTTGGCATGTTCTCCCCACGTCTGTGTGGGTTTCCTCCGGGTGCGCCGGTTTCCTCCCACCATCAAAAAGACATGCATGTTAGGGTTCATACTCCTGCCTGTGCCCCTGAGCAAGGCAATAGGAAGAAATAACTGGAGTTGGTCCCTGGGTGCTGCAGCTGCCCACTGCTCCTATACAATAGGATGGAGTAAATGCAGACACCGGTGTTTTATGTTTGTTTTTGGCTTGCAGATTTCTTGTCGGTAAAAGTGAGCACTGTGATTCTCCAGCAGAGCATCAGGGTAGCCTCACGAGTGCAACCCTGTATTTTTCGAGGAAGAAAATAAAGTGTTTCAAAAGCAAAAAGTACATTGTTTTTAGTAGATGTGGTGTTGTGCCCTGACTTGGCCAGCGTTTTATTTAAGTTCTTGCTTTGTTGGCAGTGGGGACAATGGTGGGGGAGGAGAATCCAAAACTCTTCTTGTGGTTGTTGTTGTTCTGTCTCGTGAAGGACCAAACCCAGGAATGTGCAAACCTTGGACTCGTGGCCGTACACCTTGGTGTTAATGATCCCGCCGATGCCGCCATATTGTATCTGAACGCAGTGAATGTCAGTTGCTTAGTGATAAATAGTAGAACATGATCTCATCTACACTATGTGTTGGGGGGATATGATTGGCATGGCAAATGGCAGATATTATTGTAATGTGTTGCATAACATGGATTACAACTTTGGCAAAAGCTACCCGCTGGTCAGCACTTGCAAGCGTCTTTAGCGGGTCAACAAAGGTGTACGTGTTGCAACATGGAACGATTTTCCAGGACAGAAGCCAGCACGTACTTGCCCACAGCTCGCCATGACTTTGTCATGATTCATTTTTATAATTAGTTGGAGCATTTAGCGCGAGGAAGATTACCCCTCCTCCTACCTGCAGTACAGTGTTATCACTGACATCAGCTATCAGGCTTGTAAGATTAATGGGGGTCTTTTGCCCTGATTTGTAAATGTTCATAGTCAGAATAAACCATTCACCATGTGTATCTAGTTTTATACATGAAGAAGCTGAGTCTGGCAGAAGGTACAACGCAGACTCCTCCACACGGCTAACGGGGATAAATAACTGAGATGATCGCAAAAGCCACTCGTTGACATTAACAACAGGGCTATTTCAGGAGTCAGGGAACAATTTGTTGTCATTTCTTTCCCATACTTGTGTACACAAAAGAAACAAAACTCCGTTTTCCCCATGCCCACAGCAGTGCGACACAAAAAAAACACACGCATCCCAAATTTCCCAAAAATGACACCACCAAAAACAAGAGAGAACAAAGCAAAAAAAACAAAAAACAAACAAAAAAACAACCACACCAACAATTAACAACACAGTCCCCTCAGTGCAGTACAGTCCAAAAATTCCACTGTCCAGAGAAGGAACGCCAGCCAGGATGACTGTCGGAACTGCCGGTCTGCATGGGCTAGCAGTTAGCTTAGCCTGCCCTTCTTCCCTGTCAGACCAGGCTCCCCCAGCCGATTCAACGCCAGCTCTCTCAGCCGTACACCTTCGACACACCTCCCCGCACTCCACAACACAGTCGACACCAGGCGAGACTGCCGCCAGACCGCCCTCGGTGTTTCCTCTTCGGGCACAGCTCCGGTCGGGGCCGTGGTCCAGCAGCAGACCAAGCTCTCCCTGCCTATCTAGCACCGGCTCTCCCAGGTCAAACCGAAGACAACACAAACTTGGACGCAGACGTGGACAAAGACACCGCATGGACCGTACTGGGTGAGGCTGCCGCAAACTTAAGTTCGCGCCAGCATCTTCCCACACCGGTACTGGGCGAGGCTGCTGCAAACGTGAATTCGCGCCGCCATCTTCCCACACTCAGTCATTAATTCCTCTGCATCATGGAATATAAACCCCATGTTCTCAGTTTTTCAAGCTCTAAAGTACATTGTGGGCTTCATGTTTTGATTGTAGTCCCCACCAACCTCTTGTGATGGTTCATGAGGCTTTTCCTCAGCAATGACTCGGTGTCAGGTGCAGAAAAGGGAGAGAGGAAATGGACTAATAGACAAACTGAGAAATAAGAGAAACCATACAGCCATAGCGACAGGGAAGAGGAGATAGAGGAAGGCCAAAGAGGAGGTTTATGGATGTGGTGAGGGAGGACATGCAGGTGGCTGGTGTGACAGAGGAAGACGCAGAAGACAGGAAGAGATGGAAACGGATGATCCGCTGTGGCGCCCCCTAACGGGAGCAGCCGGAAGTGTAGTAGTAGATACAGCCATAGCAAACAGGTGTATTCCAGATCTTACAGAGGTGTTGGAGTTGCTCTGGGCGAGAGCACCAGGGGGGCAGGCAGGCCACTGAAGCACCAACTGTTTCTTCAGCTTCTCTGGTTCACACTGTGTATTTCTCTCTCTGCATCTCTGTTTTCCTACATCCAGGAAATGGTTTTGCGGCCATGTCTGGCGACGGCAGCTTGGGGAAGGTCATTCCAACCAAATCTCCTCCTCCTCCTTCGCAGAGCAGCCTGACCCCTGGCAGCCGCAAGACAGACCTCAGAGTGCTCATCCCTCCATCCAGCAAAGGGATGATGCAGACACAGGTGGGTGTGTTTTTGTACATGGACGCAACGGAGAGAAGGCGGGTTTGAAGTCCTCTCTTTGAAAGGGAGCGTTATGGGTCTGGGGCTTGTGGTTGGTTCTGTTTTTCAAAGCATGCGTCTGTTGCTGCGTGTTTGTTGTGCTAGCAGAGCCGCATTATGCATCCGCTTTCATTCTGACCACAGACAAACAACAGAAATCTTCCCTTTCCCCATGAGGGAGTTTTTCAGTATATCATATCCTGTGTCATGTGTCTTTTTATGAATATGTGATTCCGGGGCATCCCGGTAGTGTAGCAGTCCATTCCGTTGCCTACCAACACGGGTATCGCCGGTTCGAATCCCCGTGTTACCTCGAGCTTGGTTGGGTGTCCCTACAGACACAATTACACAAATGTACAGTACCGTATGTACAAAATAGTTGTATTTATTTGACATTGTTAAGTGTTCATTTGGGTATCACCATTTACACTTGTGGAAAACAGTGAAACCAGGGGAAAAGTCCAAACAGAAAATAAGAACAGTTTATTTACCAAGTCTGTGATATTACCTGGCAAGTAATACAAGGGAAGGGTTTTGTCCTCACTAAAGTGAAGTTGGTTGGGGGATTCCAACAAAGTTCCCTCCTTCATCATAATAGGCTCAAAACTTCCAATGGGGGTCGTCCGGGTGGCGTGGCGGTCTATTCCGTTGCCTTCCAACATGGGGAATCGCTGGTTCGAATCCCCGTGCTACCTCCGGCGTGGTCGGGCATCCCTACAGACACAATTGGCCGTGTCTGCGGGTGGGAAGCAGGATGTGGGTATGTGTCCTGGTCGCTGAACAAGCGCCTCCTCTGGTCGGTGGGTGCACATGTTCACGGGGGAGGGGGAACTGAGGGAAATAGTGTGATCCTCCCACGCGCTACATCCCTCTGGTGAAACTCCTCACTGTCAGGTGAAAAGAAGCGGCTGGTGACTCCACATGTATGGGAGGAGGCATATGGTAGTCTGCAGCCCTCCCCGGATCGGCAGAGGGGGGTGGATCAGCGACCGGGACGGCTCGGGAAGAGTGGGGTAATTGGCTGGATACAGTTGGGGAAATTTTTTAAAATCAATATAATTGAGGGGGGGGGGCTTCCAACGGGGCCATTTCCTGGTTATTAAATGAACGACATCCACATGCACAGCTTTGAGTACGGACAAGCAGGCCGCCGCCATTTTAACCAATACACCGTCTGTGTGCGGGTGGAGGCCGGGTCTACTTGGTCTGTTTTCCATTGAGTTTGATCTATGTCATCTTTGCTTAGAAGGGTTGTGATATTGACTTGAGGTAGACAGAGTAAAAGTATGGGGGCTGACAAATAGCACCACAGTGGATGCTTTAAAAACCTGGAGCCTGTGAAATTCTGTCGCGATGTGAGGAAAGAACAGTAGTCATCAACGCAAAGCAATTCACAGCCAAGTTTCGTTGAAGTCATAAATCTTTTGACTGACATCACTTTTTTTTAATAGTAGTGAATTGGACTACTTCTCACTAAACTACTGTGCTTACCCAACACTCCTTATCGATTTCAAACATAGCTTCCCCTTCTGCCAGCATGAAGACTGCCGTTTTGACGTTGTGTAGTGTTTGTGCGACGGCAAGACCTGAGGAGGATGGCAAATTGCACACGGCAAATTGGGAGGAAAAAGGCAAGAACAATAAAAAAAGCCAATAAAAACGGAACTACTGGAAAACATTCATTCTGACTTAACGTTGACTGAACCAACACACTATTAAATGGTTGGGTGGCATTAGGGTAATTCACATTTGGATCAATAAAGCGATGTGTCATTTCATGGCCTTTGGTGACAACAAAAGTTGCGTTTTTCGAACAGAATCATCTCTGTCTTTGAAATATTGATCGAGCAAATCCAGGTAGGAGTCCAGCACGAATACTTCGTACTCACAATGTCAGCAGGAGCAAGATTGAATACCTATGCGTTAATGAGAGGGAGGACAGCGGAATGGTGAGGATGCAAGGAGTGGAGGTGACGAAAGCGTATGAGTTTAAATACTTGGGGTCAACTGTCCAAAGTAACGGGGAGTGCAGGGGGGGGTGCAGGCAGGGTGGAGTGGGTGGAGAAGAGTGTCAGGAGTGATTTGTGACAGAAGGGTACCAGCAAGAGTTAAAGGGAAGGTTTACAAGATGGTAGTGAGACCAGCTATGTTATATGGTTTGGAGATGGTGGCACTGATGAAAAGACAGGAGGTGGAGCTGGAGGTGGCAGAGATGAAGATGATAAGATTTTCACTGGGAGTGACGAAGAAGGACAGGATTAGGAACGAGTATATTAGAGGGACAGCTCAGGTTGGACGGTTTGGAGACAAAGCAAGAGAGGCAAGATTGAGATGGTTTGGACATGTGTGGAGGAGAGATGCTGGGTATATTGGGAGAAGGATGCTGAATATGGGGCTGCCAGGGAAGAGGAGAAGAGGAAGGCCAAAGAGGAGGTTTATGGATGTGGTGAGAGAGGACATGCAGGTGGCTGGTGTGACAGAGGAAGATGCAGAGGACTGTTAAATGGGTTTTTTGGGGAGTTGTTCCTTATCCGATGAGACGGTCTAAGGACAGGATGTGGTGTTGCTGTTAAGCCCACTGAGGCAAGTTTGTAATTTGTGATATTGGGCTATACAAATAAAACTGATTTGATTTGATTTGACAGGAAGAGATGGAAATGGATGATCCGCTGTGGCGACCCCTAATGGGAGCAGTCGAAAGTAGTAGTAGTAGTAGTAGTAGTACTCAGAAAAATGGCTTTGTCTTTGACAGAGATGGACATTGGGTATCAGATGGAGAATGTATCACAATCAGAAACACTTTATTTGTCAAGTCAAGTCCGTTTTATTTGTATAGCCCAATATCACAAATTACAGATTGTCATTTCATTTCATGCACTTGCACACATGACATGAAACGAAACACAATTTCCCCCAGCCCACAGCAGTGCAACACAAAGACAACAACACATATCCAAAAACTACAAGAACGCATATATTCAAACTAACACATATATCTAAACTTTACCAAAAAAAGAAAATCACTGTCCAAGGGAACGAACGCCAGCCATGATGACTGTCAGAACTGCCGGTCTGCACGGGCTAGCAGTTAGCCTAGCCTGCCCCACTTCCGCGTCCTCTCATACCGCCCTCAGTGTTTCCTCTTCGGGCGCAGCTCCGGTCAGGGCCGTGGTCCTTGAGCCCACAGAACACAGCAGACCAAGCTCTCTCAGCCAAATCAACGCCAGCTCTCTCAGCCAGACATCTTCGACATACCTCCCCCGCACTCCACACGAGTCGGCGACGCTAAACACACAGTCAAAGCTAGGCGAGGCCGCCGCCAGACCGCCCTCGTTGCTTCAAAGTGTAAATCGCTGTCTCTTCAGAAGATGACAGGCAAATGCCGATTCTCCTCGTGTGCAGAGGGGGTCAGAATTAAGCCTAATAACACCTAATCAGCCTTCCTCAGCACTTAGTGTGATTGGGCACAAGTAAAAACAGAACGCTAATCTCTTCTCCTCTGAAGACCAGAACCAGCATTTCACTTTTCTGCTAACGCGTCGTTGACGAGTGTTTACGCCACTCCACCATGTCCTCTTTCCCTGTAGCTGCAAAATGTATTATGTTGTGGTCGGAGCTGACGTCATCAACACCAGCACCTCAGTCTGGAGTACTTTCAGACAGTCTTTTGGTTCCTTGTGTGTGTGTGCGTGTGTGTGCGCGTGTGTGTGTGCGTGCGTGTGCGTGCTTTCCAGCAATGAATGACCTCATTTAGGGTGATGTCATTGACTTCAGGACACTGCCTTGTTTGATTTCATCAGGTCAAGATGCTAACAGAGCCCAGACAACACTTTATGACACACATGGTAACACAGCACTCATAATTACACTCACAAATGTGTTATGTGTAAAAGTACAACTGGGCAGCAAGGCTAAGGGTAATTCCATGCTGCCATCAAGGAATTGCTGCCGTAGTTTCCTCAGACTTGGATGAGACCGGTCTGAGTGAGCTATGATCAGAACTTTGTATTGGTTCTCTTAAAGGTCACCGCCTGTAAGTTGGTCAAGACATGTGGGCGAGACAAATGTATTTGTCATAATACCTAGCATTGATGCTATTTCCATGCAAATGGTGAGAGTGCTTACATAAAAACAGCTACTGACAGTGTTGCTGGAAGATATTTCACAGGGTTTGAAAACATTTATCAGCTTGCAGCTGTCACAACAGAAGTAACTGTAAGGGCTGAACCAATGACTCTCATTCCGCTTGCGGTGTGGGAAGATGGCGGCGCAAATTTGCGTTTGCAGCGGCCTCGCCCAGTACCGGTGTGGGAAGATGGCAGCGGGAATTTAGTTTTGCGGCGGCCTCACCAAGTACCGTCCATGAAGTGGGTTTGTCCGTGTCTGCGTTTTAAGTTGGTTTTGTCTTCGTTTGATGGCTGGGAGAGCTGGCGCTGGATCGGCTGGGGGAGCCTGGTCTGCTGCGTCCTGTGGGCCCGGGGACCACAGCCCTGATCAGAGCTGCACCCGAAGAGGTAACACCAAGGGCGGTCTGACGGGACGTGGAAGCGGGGCAGGCTAAGCTAACTGCTAGCCTATGCAGTCCGGCAGTTCCGATAACACCGAGGGTGGTCTGGCTGCAGCCTCGCCTAGCCTTGACTGTGTTTTAGTGTCATCGTGTGGAGTGCGGGGAGGTGTGTCGAAGGTGTCTGGCGGGGAAAGCTGGTGTTGGATCGGCTGGGGGAGTCTGGTCAGCTGCATCCGTTGGGCCCATGGACCACGGCTCTGCCAGAGTTGCACCCGAGGAGGAAACACCGAGGGCAGTCTGACAGGACGTGGAAGCGGGGCAGGCTAAGCTAACTGCTAGCCCATGCAGACCGGCAGTTCCGACAGTCATCCTGGCTGGCGTTGGTTCTCTGGACAGTGGAATTTTTGGACTGTGTCGCACTGAGTGGGCTGTGTTGTTAGCTTTTCTTTTTTTCTTCTTTTTGCTTTGTTCTCTGTTTCTGTATGTTTTTGGTGGTGTCGTTTTTAGGAAATTTGGGATGTGTGTTTTTGTCTTTTGAGTTGCACTGCTGTGGGCTGGCGGAAACAGAATTTCCTTTCTCTTGTGTACGCAAGAACATGAAAGAAATGACAACAAATTGGTCCGGATTCCTGATTCATGTCAGTATTTTAAAGAAAACAGATGTGCTGCACTTTTTTAGGTTAGTAATTAATGTGATATGCAGAAGTGATGATAATACATATTTGGTTGTGTTTACAAGTGTTTCTGTGCCTGTGTACATCTGGGCGATACGGCAGATGTTGCATGTGTTTGGGAGTCGGGGTGCACTGACAGTGCATGACCTGAGTCATTGAAACAGATGGACTTGTACTCATTTGAAAAGAATGTGGTTTGGACTTGGACCCATCGCTGTCATGTTTCAGGAGCAAGTTTAGAGATGCTTAAGAGGACGGTAACATGCTAGTTGCCTTACTGTTAAGCGATACATAAGAAGCACTCCATATTATTGTTATAGTAATATTAATAATTACATTTAGGTGGCACGGTGGCCCAGCGGTTAGCGCGGTCGCCTCATAGCAAGAAGGTCCTGGGTTCGAGCCCCGGGGTAGTCCAACATTGGGGGTCGTCCCGGGTCGTTCTCTTTGTGGAGTGTGCATGTTCTCCCTGTGTCTGCGTGGGTTTCCTCCGGGTGCTCCGATTTCCTCCCACAGTCCAAAGACATGTAGGTCAGGTGAATCGGCTGTACTAAATTGCCCCTTGGTGTGTGTATGTGGGCGCTGTGATGGTCTGGCAGCCTGTCCAGGGTGTCTCCCCGCCTGGCGCCCAGTGACTGCTGGGATAGGCTCCAGCATCCCCACCACTCTGAGAGCAGGATAAGCGGTTTGGATAATGGACTGATGGATGGATCATTACATTTATGCAGCGCTTTTCTGGACACCCAAAGCGCTTCACATTGAAGGAGGTAACTCCAACCACCACCAATGTGTAGCACCACCTGGGTGATGCACGGCAGCCATTTTGCGCCAGAACGCTCACCCCACATCAGCTCTAGGTGGAGAGGGAAGAATCGTTGAGCCAATTACATCGGGGAATGATTAGGCGGGCAGATGGAGAGGGCCAAGCTGGGAATTTTGCCAGGCCACCGGGGGACCCCCTACTCTTTGCGATAAGTGCCATGGGATCTTTAATGACCACAGTGAGTCAAGACCTCGGTTTAATGTCTCATCTGAAGGACGGCATCTCCTACAGCAGTGTCCCCGTCACTGCACTGGGTTATTGGGATTTGATATTTGTTGTTTTTATTAGGACCAGGAGGAAGACTGCCCCCTACTGGCTCGCCAACACCACTTCCGGCAGCATCTTAGTTTTTCCCAGGAGGTCTCCCATCCAAGTGCTAGCCAAGCCCATACCTGCTTAGCTTCCGACATTCGGCAGAACCAGGGTACATGTTGGTACGGCTGCCGGTAAGGATGCACCGATACCAGCATCGGGTATCGGTCCGATACTGTGCGCGTGTACTGGTAATGATAAAACTGCTCCGATACAACAAAACCCGATACCAATTTACAGCAGCATTACATTCACCTCTCAGTTGAGCAGGTAGGCGGTGGAGGAGGAGCAACGTCAGCTGTGTGGAGATATTTCAAAGCAAACGAGGTTGACAAAAGTAAAGCCCACTGCAAGTTATGCTCAGCAAAATTTAGTGGCCAATCGCTCCCTGTTCTCGTTCCAACACCCACCCTCGTACTGCACGCGTTCGCCAACTGCATCTCTGCGGCCAGCAGTCTCGAAGGAGACGCCTCGCCACTTCCGTGACAAGGTGAATCCAGGCCGAACCACTGCTTTTCCAACACACAGAGACGCATTTATGTGACGAACACAAGCCGACTCCACCCGCCTCCCGAACACGGCATTGCCCATTATTGCTGTTTCATCGAGTCCGGCTATAGTTGGATCCGATGAGACCGAGGCGCGAACCCCGGTCCCCTGTGGGCAACTGCATCGACACAAAGCCGATGCTTAGACCGCTACACCACCGTGGACTTAAAAAAACACACAAAAAAACTAGCTCTTTCAACGCAGATGGCATTATTAAGTACTCATATCGGTACTCGGTATCAGCAAGTACTCCAATGTGAGTACTTGTACTTGGTCTGAAAAAAAGTGGTATCGGTGCATCCATAGCTGCCGGTCATATCTTCTGTATGTCTGGTTGGCAGGAGTGGACCTCTACCCCTCCCCTCAGTTGGCTTTAACTATCTTCTTTCCACCCTCTAAACACCCGGCCAGTATACTCCCCATTTATCCTAGCGCTATGTGGATTTTGGTGCACAGCGTGTTTATCATTAAATCACATTAACCATTCTAATAACGTGTGGTTTTTGTCCTTCCTGCCAGCCGGGCTTTAACAAAATGAGTGCTTGTCCATCCAAACAACACATTTAAACGACAAGTCGGGAGGTTGTGGTCAGTGATGGAAGTCTGGTTCACCTCAGTTGTCCATTTTGGCTTGTTCGGAGAATTTGGCACTCGGTGGTGTTTCGCTCTTTCCTAGATAGTTTGGCGAGGGACCATATGGCAGTGTTAAGATGCTAAGTCCTGGCGCCTGCCAGTGACTGTTTGGGTTGGCACCCGGGTCAGCATTTTGCTGCTATATTTGTGAGAGGAACATATGGTCAGGTTCTGTCATTACACTTAATGTCATACAAAGATAAGATATGACGTTTTAAAGCGTTACAGTACACTACAGTCATAACGCCTCATAAGGGTCATGTGTGTAATATGACAGATTTTCAGACGTGAGCTGTAGCATTTTAAAAGTTCGGTTAACTAGATTTATAATCATAATCAGGCTATACAGCCTTATGGAGTGGTTTATTACCCTTTAGAAATCACCATAGGGCTTCATAGATAGTGCCATATCACCTTATAAACATACTTATAGTACATTATAAGTAATTACAATGATTTATACATGTGGGCTCCATCAAATGTTGCTGTTACTTTCTTGTTATTTGCCATAATGATGCGCTTAATATATAAGCCATAATGCTTAAAGTCAGCTCCTCTACAGCCATACCGTGGGCCCACTGTGTTAAAGCACATAATAATAGAGGAATCGGTATGAATAACCTCGGGGATGAGTGTAGAATAATAGGTGAAGCCTTTTAAGTCCGTCAGTTGTTTGACAAGTACTGTGTGTGTGGAGTCACATGGACAGTAATGGATATAAGCTGGTGTGTGTATGCACAGTGTATGTAGATTGATGGTTTACTGTCTTGCCCTGTGTGTAAAGTGATGTGTAGTCTGCTATAGACCATGTACACTGATATGTTTAGTGTGATGTCTATATGTAGGGTAATGTGTTGTTTACTGTTATAGTTTACTCTGTATGTACCACCGAGGGCGGTCTGACAGGACACGGAAGCGGGGCAGGCTAAGCTAACTGCTAGCCCATGCAGACCAGCAGTTCCGATAACACCGAGGATGGTCTGGTGGTTGCCTCGCCTAGCCTTGACTGTGTTTTTAAGTGTCGTCGTGTGGGGTGTGGGGAGGTGTGTCGAAGCTGTCTGGCTGGGAGAGCTGGCATTGGATCGGCTGAGGGAGCTTGGTCTGCTGTCCTGTGCGCTCAAGGACCACGGCTCTGACTGGAGCTACGCCCGGAAAGGAAACACCGAGGGCGGTCTGACAGGACGCAGAAGCGGGGCAGGCTAAGCTAACTGCTAGCCCATGCAGACCGGCAGTTCCGACAGTCATCCTGGCTGGCGTTGGTTCTCCTGGACAGTGATTTTTTTTTGTTGTTGTTGTTTAGTTTAGCTATATGTGTTAGTTTGGATATGTGTGTTCTTGTAGTTTTGGATATGTGTTTTTGTGTTTGTGTTACACCACTGTGGGCTGGGGGAAACGATGTTTAGTTTCATTTTATGCGCGCAAGTGCATGAAACGAAACGACAAAGTGTTTCTGATTCTGGTTTCTGTTTCTGATGCAGAGTGATATATAGAGTCTACATGTAGAGGACATGAGTAGTCCTTCTGTCTGTAGAGCGATATTTGTTATCTACTATAGTTACCACAGTACTCATTTTTGGTCCTGTTTCTGTTTGATGCATTGTTGGACCCTGTTAGATTCAACTATTTCTCTCATTGTCACATGGAAGATTACTGAAATCTACATGTATGTCTCCTAATCATGGTTCTCTTATCACTTACTGGCCTTAAATGGGTCAAGTTCAAATGGTGGAGAAGTACTGCTATGTCTGTAGGTCTTATCAGACTGTTTGACCTGCTGAACCGCACAGTAGTGCCATTTCAACTTTTTGATGAGTGCATGCTGCCATCTTGTGGGGGAAAAGAAGTATCACATCCCATGTTTAACCAAAATGTAATTGGGTCATTCCTCTCATCCTACAAACATAATCACACGTGATAAACTTCATTTAAGTTTTCCATCACAATCACACAACTCATCAGAGAAATAAACTGAGGTGAGGAAGTTCCTGATTTATTTCTTTTGTGCTCTTTGTGCAGAATACCCACAGGCTCGGCCGCAGTCTGTCCACCCAGCCTCTGACCACCCCAGTTGTGTCCGCCGCTACCCCCAGTCTGCCCCACCAGCCCCTGGTCTACAGTGGCATCAACTCTGCCTACAGTAATGGTACCGAACCAGGCCTTCACACCACATACACAAACTTAGCTACATGAGATATTTTCATATACTCAAGGACCTCATTTCCAAAACCATTTAATCAACACCTAAGTAAAGTTATTATATTTCAAAAAGGATTTTAAGTATATTTATTGAAAATGTTGTAATGGATGAAATACAAATTTTTCAATGTTAAAAATACCTCATTAGAACAGCCATTACTGACAGGACAACATTATCAAGACATGACAACAGTATTACTGCTTTGGAGCTGCTC
This sequence comes from Lampris incognitus, assembly GCF_029633865.1. Lineage (NCBI taxonomy): Eukaryota > Metazoa > Chordata > Actinopteri > Lampriformes > Lampridae > Lampris > Lampris incognitus. The sequence continues at coordinate 61,911,761 of NC_079214.1, forward strand.
CTCCTAATGCTGTTTTTTATTGGTGCCGTCCAGCCTCCCCACTAAGTATTCAGATGTCATGGCACACACATGGGGGATGTGCTGAGTCTCCCGCTAAAGGTCATGAAGAAGTAGCGCGAGCTTGTGAACTTGCATGTCGAATGCGGAGAGCAAACCGATAGGTGCTAAGATACTATGCTAATCATTACCCAGCTTTTAATCAGGATTAATTAAATGTGTGATATGACTTGATATGGTGCTCATAACGTATCGATACCGTCAACCAGTTTTCTTTCTCCAAAACACACGTGCTGATATGTTAGTTTAATTATGTTTGGCGACGCTATAAAGTGGATGCAAGCACTCACAAACAGCAGAGTCAGCCCGGTTTACCGGCATCAGGTGAGCAGTCTGCCTGCTGATCATGGGGGCTTACCTAGCCCCCATGATCAGCAGGAAGTAGTACAACCTCGGGGGTCGTCCCGGGTCGTCCTCTGTGTGGAGTTTGCATGTTCTCCCCGTGTCTGTGTGGGTTTCCTCCAGGGGCTCCAGTTTCTTCCCACAGTCCAAAGACGTGGGTCAGGTGAATCGGCCGTACTAAATTGTCCCTAGGTGTGAATTTGTGTGTGTGTGTGTGTGTGTCGGCCCTGTGATGGTCTGGCGGCCTGTCCAGGGTGTCTCCCCGCCTGCCGCCCAATGACTGTTGGGATAGGCTCCAGCATCCCCACGACCCGTGAGAGCAGGATAAGCGGTTCAGATGATGGATGGATGATTATTAGCATATTGTCCATACATTCCCAATCAGTGGTGATGAATAGTGATAACTTCTTCCTGGAGAACGTGGACTTCTTTTCCTTCATCGTTCCACAGTCACCAATGTACACGCAAAAAGTGGTTTCACGCAATCGTGTAAACTCGTTTCGTATTCCTTGAGCACATATTAATATATCAAGTTGCTTTGAAATGACCTAACACAGTCTTGTGGAAGCACTCGACATACTTTTTTTAAGTAGTAAATCCAGCAAAATTTTTTGAGCTCATTCTGGATGCCGGGACTCTGACCAGCAACCTGCTCAGCATCGGTTGTTTGCAAAATTGGTGAGTTAGCAGGTAAAGCTACCCATGACAAGAACGCTGGCTAGGTAAAATGAAGTAAAGGAGAATCAGGCATGTGTAGCTGACATTTCTATAGAACTGATGGACGTTCCTCTGTCGGACAATTACAAAGCAGGCGTAAAAGAAACACGACAGTGCAGGAATTGCGGGAAAGTAGAGACGTACAATTTCTCTTGTCGACCACACGAACGCGCGTGTCGTTTATTTTTTTGTACGCACCGCCTGGACAAACACAGCGCTGCTAAAACAACCCAACTTACCTGAAACGCCTGTACGTTACCATGGCTACACACCGAGCTCTTAAAGTGAGCGAGTCAACTTTCCAAGCGGTACAGAAAGTCACATGACGTAACTGCACATGCTGAAGATCACAATGAACGACAGACTGTGGTGACTCATGTCAGGGATCAGGAACCGATGAAATGGAATGACATATCGTTTCTCCCCAGTCCACGGCAGTGCACCACAAAGACAAAAGAACATATCCAAACCACAAAAAACTGTAAGAACTACAAAATCAGAATCAGAAATACTTTCTTCATCCCCGAGGGGAAATTGGGTAAATGCATATAAACAACATATCCACAAAAAAAATCACTGTCTGAGAGAGCGAGCGCCAGGAGGACTGTCGGAACTGCCGGTCTGCATGGGCTAGCAGTTAGCCTAGCCTGCCCCGCTTCCACGTCCTGTCAGACCGCCCTCGGTGTTTCCTCCTTGGGCGCAGCTCCAGGCAGGGCTGTGGTCCCTGGGCCCACCGGATGCAGCAGACCAGGCTCCTCCGGCCGATCCAACTCCAGCTCTCCCCGCCAGACACCTTCTACACACCTCCCCACACTCCACACGACGACACCAAAAACACAGTCAACGCCAGGCGAGGCCACCGCCAGACCACCCTCGGTGTTGTCGGAACTGCCGGTCTGCATGGGCTAGCAGTTAGCTTAGCCTGCCCCGCTTCCGCGTCCTGTCAGACCGCCCTCGGTGTTACCTCTTCGGGCACAGCTCCAGACAGGGCCGTGGTCCCTGGGTCCACCGGACGCAGCAGACCAAGCTCCCCCAGCCAATCCAGCGCCAGCTCTCCCAGCCATCAAACGAACGCACAAACTTAGACACCGACGTGGACAAAGACACTGCGTGGACAGTACTGGGTGAGGCCGCCGCAAACGTGAATTCGCGCCGCCATCTTCCCACACTGGAAGCGGCTGTCCATGATTCCATTAAGCATCCACTACAACAACTATAATGACAACTGCTACAAGCAGATGATCTGCTTTCATTTTCATTTGGGACAGTTTCAGCAGCGCTTTTGTCCACGCGGTTCAGCGAGCATACCGCTGACGGCCATTACCACAGCTCTGGCTTTCATAGTACGTCGTTACATTACCTTCTATTTCTAACAAGGACTCACAAGGGGTCACGTCTCCTTTCACAAACACAGTAAGACAATTTTGGAGTGTTGACATTCATACAAACGAACCATGTAACACAAATCTCGGCTGTTCAGTAGCTGACTGACTTTCATTAGGTCCTCGAAACCTGTTCAAACCTCATTTAATAGTGCCGGCAGAAATAAAGAATACGTTCTTATTTTATGAAAAATGCAAAGAAGAAAACAGAAATCTGTATAACGTATATGATAAATTAAATTTCAGATCAAATTAAATGTAAAGCATCTTGCAGTACGACTGGGTGTGTATATAATTTAACTTTTCCAACATGGTAGAACTGGTGGGAATGGGGGGGGAAAACACAGGCTGTCTTATCTGCATATCTGGCAACCTACCCAAAACGGTTCATGTTTTTTTTTCTTCTTCTTCTTCATTGTAATCATTGTGTCGCTTCTTTTTCTATTGCAAGACTACTCCCTGAACAGCCCTGACCTCTCTGCGCTCCACAGTTTCACCTCCCCTGCCAGCCTTCCTCCAGGCTCCACATGGCAACACCACCAGCTGGGAGCGGCAGCCGGCGGCTCACTGGTGTAAGTCTGGGGAGTCCGGGCGACAGCAAAGCCATAGTATAGTCACACATATGCTGCTATGCTACACGCACTTCATATATTTCACTTACACATTTATTATGGTTGTGTCAACGGAGCAATCAAAAATACAGTTCTTTCAATACAATAATGCAGTCATGTTGCTGCAGCCTGTACAGAGCGCTACACATACATCACCCGCAGTGTGGGGGACACCTTGCCTTTTCTTCTTCTTCTTTTTGTTTTATTCCTGAGTAATGTTTAATTCCCTACCTTACTTTTAAAGTAATTCAGAAAAAAATGCCTGCAAAGGTTGTGTTGACATATGTAATGACTACAAATGACTAGACTCGCTAGCCCTCGGCTAATGGGTCGGACCCTTTAGTCGGCAGGTTGACACAGTCGCCCGTGTTGCGGGAGACCCGGGTTTGCGTCCCAGCCGCCCCCTGAATTCGCTACGTTGGTGTCAGAAGTGGGGTTTTTGGATTTGGTTCCCATATGGTCTAGCGGTTAGGATTCCTGGTTTTCACCCAGGCGGCCCGGGTTCAACTCCCGGGCCGCCTGGGTGGGAGCCAAATGTAGTGAATTAAGGGGGGCAGCCGGGAACCACCGCAGCCGGGACGCGAACCCGGGTCTCCCGCACCACAGGCGACTACGTTAACCGGTCACTAAAGAGTCCGACCCGTTAGCCAAGGGCTAGCGAGTCTGGTCATTCGTGGTCGTTACACATACTCTTGGTATATTTATGACCATCAGTACGACCTATTTATTGTGGCCTGGTTAATGATTTGAGTTTTCTTTCCCAAATATTTGTTAAAAGCACACTGAAAATCTTTTGCCCCCAGAGTGAAAGGTAGCCACCGATGAGTGCTAACATTACAAGGACACAAAATAGGTGTACTGTATCACTATTCACAAGTTGGTACCTTTGTTAGGTGTTCCTTTATCATTATTGTTTTTGCAAATAGAACGATTAAGATCCAAACAACTTTTTCTTGAGACGCATGAGAATGTGATTGTGAAGGTCGTTCCTGTCGACAAAAGCACGATGTTTCCAAGCTTTCGACCAGCTGTATGCTTTGTGGCTCAAAAAGCCGGAAACCCATCCAGCGGGCCTCTGTGGGCCAATTTGACAAGGCTGACCCCCGGCTGCAATGCCGGTGCACTGCAGTGGGGGGGGGGGCAGACATGTTGTTATACCAAGACATGATTAGCTGCTGATGGGCGATGGCATCGCCCATCAGGCCACCTAATGAAGAAATAGTGATTGGTGTGCTCATCGTTTTGCCGTTTGTTTTTCTGGTGGTAGAAAACGAATAATCCTTCGGGGACTGGTGTTGTGACATCTCAGGAAACATGAAACTCTCCTGTTTCTTTCTCTCTCCCTCTCCCTCCTCCTGTCTGCAGGTCAGGGAGCGCCAACGCTGCCACAGCAAACCACAACCTCCACATTAAAGCGGAGCCCATCTCACCGCCCCGCGACCGCCTCAGCCAGTCTGGATATATGACCCAGGCGCCTACCCCAACTCTCCCCCTCAACTCATCCTCCTCCTCCTCCTCCTCATGCTCCGCCAGGCCCGAGACGGGGAGGTCTCCTGCAGACAGCATTAGCTCCTCCTGCAGCTCCTATGAGGGGAGCGATCGGGAGGAGCAGCGGCGGGACTTCCACTCCCCTCCGCTAGGGGGAATCGCCAGACCCCAGACGGAAGCGGAGGGCAGGGATAGCCCCACGGTCAAACGCCTGTGCATGGACGGCTGGGTGACGTAGGAGATGGCGGCCACTCCCGCTCGCGGAAACCCAACCACGTGAATGCAACAATCAGGTTCCAACACACAGCCATGTTGGGGGACACACAGGAAGGACGTTATTTTGCAAATGAAGTGATTATTAATAGAGCTGTTTTTATTGCTACTATCTTTTTTTTTTTGGTCAGATTTTTGCAGAGAGTTGAGGAACTTTTGCTTTAGTCCCGCTAGAATAGTTTTTATTGACTTTAAAGTAAATGTCTGAAGGACTTTTGAAGCTATGAAATGCATCTGGGTAACATAAAAATGTCACTTCATAGTCACAGACTAATATCGTGATTATATCCACAGTTTGGTCTGGAACTTTTGTATTTTACTTTGTATATCACACCGAGGACAGACTATGAACAAGGCCTGATAATCCTATGACAACGTGATGTTGATGGGAAGGTGTTGCAGTGGCGGCTGGTGCTAAAAACATTTGGGGGGGGGGGCGCAATTTACCTTGGCGCAGCACACCTGACAGCTGCTTTAATGTCCACACAGTTACAGAGTTATTAAGGACAATGTAGCCTGTAGATTTCACCGGGGTTTGTAGACAGTGGATGATTGACAGTCGAGGCAAGGCGTGGTGGTGGGTGTGAACATGATTGACAGCCATGAGAATTGTCCAATCACATTAGAGCAAAACACATTAAAACAATACCAATTGACTGCCAATAAAAGCGGGAGTGTCTGGGGCAGCACAGAACTGTGCCCCCTGGAAAATCTGAAGAAACCAATCAGACAGCAGCCTCAGGTCACCTGCTCGCCACAAGTTTGAGGGCTTACATAAGGTATGGTTTGGCCGGCGCCCCTCACCCAGGAAGTATATGTATTCAGACAGAAATCAACCAAATACCATGTAGAACCAGTATTTAATGGCTGCTGACAGACTGAAAAACACTTTAATTTCATAATTATCTGCATTATACAGCTAAATAATATTCAACATGTTTAAGTAGATTGACATCTCTTGATATTTGAAGGGGGCGGCGCCCCAGCGCCCTGTACTGGCCTGCCGCCACTGGACTTGCAATATTACTGGATGTCCTGTGAAGAGAGTTAGCGCCATCTGCAGGACATCGTTCAACTCGGACGCCTGACAACAGAGAAATGAGCCCACACTGCTCATATTCTCAGGGCTTTAAGATTATAATGGGCTCAGCCTGAAAGCAATACTCCCTCACCGTCATCTCCATCACCCTCCTTTGATGAACACTTATTTATATCAGTCAGAGCAGTATGCTGTTTTATATGGCCAGTGTCTGTGTGGTTTTATACGGTGTGCAAAATGAGGCAACGTTTTCATTCAACGATAATTTAAAATTGAAAGCCGTGGACACTTTTTCTGTTTGTGTTGATGAAGATTAAAAAAAAAACAGATTTGTGTTTGTATATAATAACTTTAAAATATATAAGATTGTTGTTGCTTTAAATTGTAAACTTTCTGATGCTCATTATTAAACTTGCATCAGCCTGAGTGACCTATCATATCACAGCCACGTGTTTATGACTTAATTTTTTTGGGGGACGGTTGTCATAATTACAAAGCGGTATTCTTTTGAGCTTCAACTGGATGAAGTACCTTGTATGTATAATTAAGTAGCCAGTAGATAAAACTTTTTTTTTTTTTTTACTGTTATTTTATTCAAGATCATCTTCATGTGCATGAAGAAAAGCTTGATCGACCACCACGGCTAGTAGGCTGATGGGTTACTGAAAGTTTCAAAACCGATTCATTTCAACAGCCGCTGGACGGCAGAGACAGTGAGTGGGACTTAGCGGCGGGCGGACAGTGGTCCAGCCATCGTCATTCGTCTCATTCTTGGTGCGATGAGCGCCCTCTTTGTCAGAACGCCAGGAGCTCTTCTCCCCACCGGTATCACGCTCCCGCTCCGTCTCCGTCCCTGTCTCACTCCTCCCGCTTATCTTCACCAGCCCGAGGCCAAGACACTCCTTCATTGGGTTAGGGTTAGGGTTAGGGGTTAGGGTTAGGGTTAGCCCTAACCCTAACCCCTAACCCTTCATCCTGGTCTCTTGGTGGGCCTCTGAGCTCACGGGCCTCTGAGCTCACGGTCATCCCAGCGCTCTCGGTCACGGCGGTCACTGCGCCTATCATCACGACCCTCGTGCCTTCCGTCACGATCAGGTTCCTCACGGCGAGAGCCTCTCTAGTTGATAGTCTCGTCTGTGCCTCCCCTGCGCCACACACCCTCTTCCCTTTGTGGACGACGCTCTCTGAAACGCTCACCGGCGCTCTCGTCTTCGTCATCTCCACCTTCTTGGTCACCACTTCAAGGAGGGCCCCAGCTTTCCTCACGGGCCTTCTAACGAAAGGGTTTCCAAGGTTTAGCATCATCGCCAGCACGGTGAGGTCCATCGTCCATTCCTGTCCTGCCGCCTCTACCATCACCCCCTCCTCTATAGTAGCTTTGCCATTCTCTCTTCAAACCCTAAACTTTTAAACCACATCTATACAACTGATGGATGGCTAAATGTGTTGTACAGTGGTGGATGATGTGTTTGGGTCTGTTTCATGGCACCATGGTAGTCAGTATTTCTTACCATGCTTTCTTACCATATATACAATCTACATAGTTGGTAAGATTATGACCCTCTACCAAAACTATTTTCCTATTATATATTATTATTCCTTATATATTAGTATTCCTATTGTATATTATTATTCCTTATATATTAGTATTCCTATTATATATTCCATAATAGATTATGTTGTGCATTTTCCATAACCAACATTGACACATTATTTAAAAATCACACAAGATGTATACACGTTACAATAGCACAAAAATTACACACTAGACAAACTTCTTAAGTGCCCCCCCCCACTGCCCTACTTGGCTTGCTGCCACCGCGACCCGACCCCGAAGAAGCTGCTGCTGATGAGATGAGATGAGCTCATCGAGTACAGAGGTCTGCCCAACATTATAGTCCAAGTACTACTAGCACTAAAGTGCAAATGTAGAAAATAAATGTGCACAGGAAGAAGAAAAGAAGAAAAAAGCCACTTTATTTCACCATTGCACAGGTCACAGTGAAACGTGTTCTCTGCATTTCACCCATCCTGTTGTACACAGGAGCAGTGGGCAGCTGCAGCACCCGGGGACCAACTCCACTTCTTCTTTCCATTGCCTTGCTCAGGGGCACAGGCAGGACTGTTAACCCTGTCATGCATGTCTTTTTGTGCCCAGGAATCAGAACAGAATATACAGATGTCAAAATATACAAATCACACACACACACACACCAAGAACGTAGCTGTTGGCTGTTGTGAAAAGTAAGGTTTTTAACCTGCTTTTAAAAGTGTTCAATGTGGGGGCCTCTCTCAGGTCCTCGGGCAGGGCGGTAGTCTAGTCTAGCCCACTTGTTATAAATGCATGGATTGATTTCTCAAGCCCCCTAGTTTTGAATTGCTTTTAATGCTGATCTTGTGAGATGATTGCTATGGGTCTGAACATTTTAATCGTCATCTGTGATTACACCCAGAGTTCTGGCTTCACTCCAGAGACAGAGAGCCGAGTCTTTGCACGAAAAAATGAGTATTTCCATAGAGATAACCACATTGTACAATTGTGGTGAGCAGAAAAGCATCTCGCAACACGTCAAACCTTGAGGTGGATGGGCTACAACAGCAGAAGACCACATCTTGTTCCACTTCTGTCAGCCAAGACCAGAGAGCTGAGGCTGCGGTGGGCACAGGCTCACCAAAACTGGGTTTCTGCGCAGGCACACAGATGGTAGGGTCAAAATTTGGTGCCACCAGCGTGAAACCATGGACCCAACCTGCATCATGGACCCAACCTGTGTTATGTCAGCAGGCTGGTGGCGGTGGTGTAATGGTGTGGGGGATATTTTCTTGGCACACTTTGGGCCTGTTAATACTAATCGGTTGTCGCTTGAATCCCACAGCCTAATTGAGTATTGCTGCTGACCATGTGCATCATGGCGGCGGAAGGGCTGCTCGGGAAACAGTGTCAGAAGGGCCGCAACTCGGGGGGCAGGCTTTGGAGGCAGCGGAAGGGCCGCTCAGGGAACACTTGCTGAAAATGTTCATCATCATCAGAATCATATGGTGAAACCCCCCCCCCCCAGGGATCAGGAAAATGTTGAACTTGTGCAGCATTAAGTACAATCTTAATACAATATTTACGGATCACACCAATCATAAAGCACCGAATGTGGGCTCCTTTAGGGAAACAGCCGTAAGCCTGATCGCCACAATTCAGATAGCCCTTTCCAGGGAGTACGGGCTGCTTACTGGACATTATCTTTACTGTCCTATTATGAGTAGTGTCTGCGGTCATTTCATCCTGTAAACACAAAGAGACATCAGGCAGGACATGCACATGCAGAGGAGGCCAAGTAAATGAACAGTTGCGAGCTAAAGACTTAGTAGAGAATATAGGCCTCGAACAATTATACACAGTAAACCCCCAAAATGCCGACTGTATTTGTAAATTCCATGGGGCTGAATACACCCCAGCTACTACACGGCAGGTGTGTTCTGGTTCAGTCCAGCTACTATACAGCAGGTGTGTTCTGGTTCAGTCCAGCTACTACACGACAGGTGTGTTCTGGTTCAGTCCAGCTACTACACGGCAGGTGTGTTCTGGTTCAGTCCAGCTACTACACGACAGGTGTGTTCTGGTTCAGTCCAGCTACTACACAGCAGGTGTGTTCTGCTTCAGTCCAGCTACTACACGACAGGTGTGTTCTGGTTCAGTCCAGCTACTATACGGCAGGTGGGTTCTGGTTCAGTCCAGCTACTACACAATAGATGTGGTCTGGTTTAGTCCAGCTACTACACGACAGCTGTGTTCTGGTTCAGTCCAGCTACTACACGGCAGGTGGGTTCTGGTTCAGTCCAGCTACTACACGACAGGTGTGGTCTGGTTCAGTCCAGCTACTATACAGCAGGTGTGTTCTGGTTCAGTCCAGCTACTACACACAGGTGTGTTCTGGTTCAGTCCAGCTACTACACGGCAGGTGTGTTCTGCTTCAGTCCAGCTACTACACACAGGTGTGTTCTGGTTCAGTCCAGCTACTATACAGCAGGTGTGTTCTGGTTCAGTCCAGCTACTACACAATAGATGTGGTCTGGTTTAGTCCAGCTACTACACGACAGCTGTGTTCTGGTTCAGTCCAGCTACTACACGGCAGGTGGGTTCTGGTTCAGTCCAGCTACTACACGACAGGTGTGGTCTGGTTCAGTCCAGCTACTATACAGCAGGTGTGTTCTGGTTCAGTCCAGCTACTACACACAGGTGTGTTCTGGTTCAGTCCAGCTACTACACGGCAGGTGTGTTCTGCTTCAGTCCAGCTACTACACACAGGTGTGTTCTGGTTCAGTCCAGCTACTATACAGCAGGTGTGTTCTGGTTCAGTCCAGCTACTACACACAGGTGTGTTCTGGTTCAGTCCAGCTACTATACAGCAGGTGTGTTCTGCTTCAGTCCAGCTACTATACAGCAGGTGTGTTCTGCTTCAGTCCAGCTACTACACGTCAGGTGTGTTCTGGTTCAGTCCAGCTACTATACGACAGGTGTGGTCTGGTTCAGTCCAGCTACTACACGGCAGGTGTGTTCTGGTTCAGTCCAGCTACTAAACGGCAGGTGTGTTCTGGTTCAGTCATGGGCTTACGTTCTGTGTCGTTATTGCAGTCAGCGGGCACGGCCAGAAACTCCACACGGTATCGAACCGTTGCATTTACCACCGTTTCACGTTTGGACACCTTCCATAACACCGAATACTGCAGCTCACGTGGCCTGTAGCCTTTACTGAACTCACACGAGGCAAATGAGATGAGATGACCTCTTTCCAGGACAACGGACGCAAGAAGTTCTGGACAGGCGAAGGTCTCGCTGTTGCACCCAGACTGGCCGGACATGCAGTCACAAGGGGTTGGTCTGCCACTCACTCAGCGCTACACATGTGTGTGAGACAGCCTCCAGTGCCCTTGTAGCAATAAAAACAACAGCCCGCAACACACTCCATGTACACCGGGACTTCAGGCTGCCTGTCACAAGCACCGCACCTGCCGTCCCGTCCCCGGCCACAGGTACGCTAGCTAGCCCAAGGTGGCCATGAGTCTCTGAATGAACAGGGTGGCACAGACTCGGTAAACATGATCCACACCGGCCTACTGTCTGTCAAAACAGTGTCCACAACTGTACATGATGTCACATGACAACAGGCCTACTGTCTGTCAAAACAGTGTCCACAACTGTACATGATGTCACATGACAACAGGCCTACTGTCTGTCAAAACAGTGTCCACAACTGTACATGATGTCACATGACAACAGGCCTGTCTGTCAAAACAGTGTCCACAACTGTACATGATGTCACATGACAACAGGCCTACTGTCTGTCAAAACAGTGTCCACAACTGTACATGATGTCACATGACAACAGGCCTGTCTGTCAAAACAGTGTCCACAACTGTACATGATGTCACATGACAACAGGCCGCCTACTGTCTGTCAAAACAGTGTCCACAACTGTACATGATGTCGCATGACAACAGGCCGCCTACTGTCTGTCAAAACAGTGTCCACAACTGTACATGATGTCACATGACAACAGGCCTACTGTCTGTCAAAACAGTGTCCACAACTGTACATGATGTCACATGACAACAGGCCTGTCTGTCAAAACAGTGTCCACAACTGTACATGATGTCACATGACAACAGGCCGCCTACTGTCTGTCAAAACAGTGTCCACAACTGTACATGATGTCGCATGACAACAGGCCTACTGTCTGTCAAAACACTGTCCACAACTGTACATCATGTCACATGACAACAGGCCTACTGTCTGTCAAAACAGTGTCCACAACTGTACATGATGTCACATGACAACAGGCCTACTGTCTGTCAAAACAGTGTCCACAACTGTACATGATGTCACATGACAACAGGCCGCCTACTGTCTGTCAAAACAGTGTCCACAACTGTACATGATGTCACATGACAACAGGCCTACTGTCTGTCAAAACAGTGTCCACAACTGTACATGATGTCACATGACAACAGGCCGCCTACTGTCTGTCAAAACAGTGTCCACAACTGTACATGATGTCGCATGACAACAGGCCTACTGTCTGTCAAAACACTGTCCACAACTGTACATGATGTCACATGACAACAGGCCTACTGTCTGTCAAAACAGTGTCCACAACTGTACATGATGTCACATGACAACAGGCCTACTGTCTGTCAAAACAGTGTCCACAACTGTACATGATGTCACCTGACAACAGGCCGCCTACTGTCTGTCAAAACAGTGTCCACAACTGTACATGATGTCGCATGACAACAGGCCTACTGTCTGTCAAAACACTGTCCACAACTGTACATGATGTCACATGACAACAGGCCTACTGTCTGTCAAACAGTGTCCACAACTGTACATGATGTCGCATGACAACAGGCCTACTGTCTGTCAAAACAGTGTCCACAACTGTACATGATGTCACATGACAACAGGCCTACTGTCTGTCAAAACAGTGTCCACAACTGTACATGATGTCACATGACAACAGGCCGCCTACTGTCTGTCAAAACAGTGTCCACAACTGTACATGATGTCACATGACAACAGGCCTACTGTCTGTCAAAACACTGTCCACAACTGTACATGATGTCGCATGACAACAGGCCTACTGTCTGTCAAACAGTGTCCACAACTGTACATGATGTCACATGACAACAGGCCTACTGTCTGTCAAAACAGTGTCCACAACTGTACATGATGTCACATGACAACAGGCCTACTGTCTGTCAAAACAGTGTCCACAACTGTACATCATGTCACATGACAACAGGCCGCCTACTGTCTGTCAAAACAGTGTCCACAACTGTACATGATGTCACATGACAACAGGCCTACTGTCTGTCAAAACAGTGTCCACAACTGTACATCATGTCACATGACAACAGGCCTACTGTCTGTCAAAACAGTGTCCACAACTGTACATGATGTCACATGACAACAGGCCGCCTACTGTCCGTCAAAACAGTGTCCACAACTGTACATGATGTCACATGACAACAGGCCGACTCTGTTGGGTTGTTAAAGGAAATAAAAATGTGAAGCTTAAACAAGACTAGAGACATTTAAACACATGTTCTGAGGATGGACACGAGATTTATCGAGGATAAAGGTGGAAAAAAACTATAATTCATGTAAATTTTTGCAAATAAATTTCTGGAATGAATCACTTTTCTCTTGGTGCGTGTGGGCCGGGGGGGGGGGGGGGGGGCTCAGCTTTTCTTAGAAACAAGTGTGTGTGTGTGTGTGTGTGGTGGGGGGGGGCTCCAAGGAAAAAAGGTTGGGAACCACTGCTGTAGGGGTTTCTCCTTCACCCTCGGTGTATATATATATATATAATGTGTGTGTGTTTCTGTCTGTGTGCGTGTGTGTGGTATCTATCTGCAGTTCTTGTGGACAAAGTATCACCCCACTTCCTGTTTTCTGCACATTTGTCAAGCGTCAAGTCGGTTTATTGTCACACGTACAGTGGTGGACGATGTGTTTGAGTCTGTTTCATGGCACCATGGTAGTCAGTATTTCTTACCATGCTTTCTTACCATATATACAATCTACATAGTTGGTAAGATTATGACCCTCTACCAAAACTATTTTCCTATTATATATTATTATTCCTTATATATTAGTATTCCTATTATATATTATATATGATATTCCATAATAGATTATGTTGTGCATTTTCCATAACCAACATTGACACATTATTTAAAAATCACACAAGATGTATACACATTACAATAGCACAAAAATTACACACTAGACAAACTTCTTTAGTGCTAGTAGTACTTGGACTATAATGTTGGTCAGACCTCTGTACTCGAGCTCATCATCTCATCTCATCATCCAATCACATGGCAGCAACTCAATGCATTTAGGCATGTAGACATGGTCAAGACGATCTGCTGCAGTTCAAACCGAGCATCAGAATGGGGAAGAAAGGCGATTTAAGTGACTTTGAACGTGGCATGGTTGTTGGTGCCAGACGGGCTGGTCTGAGTATTTCAGAAACTGCTGATCTACTGGGATTTTCATGCACAACCATCTCTAGGGTTTACAGAGAATGGTCCGAAAAAGAGAAAATATCCAGTGAGCGGCAGTTCTGTGGGCGAAAATGCCTTGTTGATGCCAGAGGTCAGAGGAGAATGGCCAGACTGGTTCGAGCTGATAGAAAGGCAACAGTAACTCAAATAACCACTCATTACAACCGAGGTATGCGGAAGAGCATCTCTGAACCCACAGCACGTCGAACCTTGAGGCAGATGGGCTACAGCAGCAGAAGACCACACCGGGTGCCACTCCTGTCAGCTAAGAACAGGAAACTGAGGCTACAATTCGCACAGGCTCACCAAAATTGGACAATAGAAGATTGGAAAAACGTTGCCTGGTCTGATGAGTCTCGATTTCTGCTGCGACATTCGGATGGTAGGGTCAGAATTTGGCGTCAACAACATGAAAGCATGGATCCATCCTGCCTTGTATCAACGGTTCAGGCTGCTGGTGGTGGTGTAATGGTGTGGGGGATATTTCCTCGGCACACTTTGGGCCCCTTAGTACCAATTGAGCATCGTGTCAACGCCACAGCCTACCTGAGTATTGTTGCTGACCATGTCCATCCCTTTATGACCACAGTGTTCCCATCTTCTGATGGCTACTTCCAGCAGGACAACGCGCCATGTCATAAAGCTCGAATCATCTCAGACTGGTTTCTTGAACATGACAATGAGTTCACTGTACTCAAATGGCCTCCACAGTCACCAGATCTCAATCCAATAGAGCACCTTTGGGATGTGGTGGACCGGGAGATTCGCATCATGGATGTGCAGCCGACAAATCTGCAGCAACTGCGTGACGCTATCATGTCAATATGGACCAAACTCTCTGAGGAATGTTTCCAGTACCTTGTTGAATGTATGCCACGAAGGATTAAGGCAGTTCTGAAGGCAAAAGGGGGTCCAACCCGGTACTAGCAAGGTGTACCTAATAAAGTGGCCAGTGAGTGTATATGTACACACACACACACATACAGTGGCTTGCAAAAGTATTCATACCCCTTGAACTTTTCCACATTTTGTCACGTTACGACCACAAACATAAATATATTTTATTGGAATTTTATGTGAAAGACCAACACAAAGTGGCACACAATTGTGAAGTACAAAGAAAATTATACATGATTTTAATTTTTTTTTACAAATAAAAAACTGAAAAGTGCGGTGTGCAAAAGTATTCGGCCCCCTTTTCTCTGGGTGCAACCAATTGCCTTCAGAAGTTGCCTGATGATTGCTGAATGATCGAATGTTGACCTACTGACTAAATAGAGTCAACCTGTGTGTAATCTAATCTCAGTACAAATACAGCTGTTCTGTGATGGCCTCAGAGGTTTGTTAAGAGAATATTGGGGAGCAAACAGCATCATGAAGTCCAAGGAACACACCAGACAGGTCAGGGATAAAGTTGTGGAGAAGTTTAAAGCAGGGTTAGGCTATAAAAAGATTTCCCAAGCTTTGAACATCTCACGGAGCACTGTTCAATCCATCATCTGGAAATGGAAAGAGTATGGCATAACTGCAAACCTACCAAGACACAGCCGTCCACCTAAACTTACAGGCTGAACAAGGAGAGCCCTGATCAGAGATGCAGCCAAGAGGCCCATGGTGACTCTGGACGAACTGCAGAGATCCACAGCTCAGGTGGGGGAATCTGTCCACAGGACAGCTATTGGTTGTGCACTGCACAAATCTGGCCTTTATGGAAGAGTGGCAAGAAGAAAGCCATTGTTAAAAGAAAACCATAAGAAGACCCGTTTGCAGTTTGCCAGAAGCCACGTGGGGGACACAGCAAACATGTGGAAGAAGGTGCTCTGGTCAGATGAGACCAAAATTGAACTTTTTGGCCTAAATGCAAAACGCTATGTGTGGCGGAAAACTAACACTGCACATCACTCTGAACACACCCTCCCCACTGTCAAACATGGTGGTGGCAGCATCATGCTCTGGGGGTGCTTCTCTTCAGCAGGGACAGGGAAGATGGTCAGAGTTGATGGGAAGATGGATGGAGCCAAATACAGGGCAATCTTGGAAGAAAACCTGTTGGAGTCTGCAAAAGACTTGAGACTGGGGCGGAGGTTCACCTTCCAGCAGGACAACGACCCTAAACATAAAGCCAGGGCTACAATGGACTGGTTTAAAACAAAACAGATTCATGTGTTAGAATGGCCCAGTCAAAGTCCAGACCTAAATCCCATTGAGAATCTGTGGCAACATCTGAAAACTGCCGTTCACAAACACTCTCCATCTAATCTGACTGAGCTTGAGCTGTTTTGCAAAGAAGAACGGGCAAAAATGTCAGTCTCTAGATGTGCAAAGCTGGTAGAGACATACCCCAAAAGACTTGCAGCTGTAAGTGCAGCAAAAGGCGGTTCCACAAAGTATTGACTCAGGGGGGCTGAATACTTTTTGCACGCCGCACTTTTCAGTTTTTTATTTGTAAACAATTTTTTTAAATCATGTATAATTTTCTTTGTACTTCACAAGTGTGTGCCACTTTGTGTTGGTCTTTCACATAAAATTCCAACAAAATATATTTATGTTTGTGGTCGAAATATGACAAAATGTGGAAAAGTTCAAGGGGTATGAATACTTTTGCAAGCCACTGTATATATACACACACACACACATTATATACACACACACACACACACATTATATATACATATATACACACACATTATATATATATATATATACATACATATATACATACATACATACATACATACATACATATATATAAATGTGTGTGTGTATATATCTATATATCTATATATACCCTGCATCTGTATACACACACACACACACACACACACACACACATATATATATATATATATATATATATATACATGCATATATACGTGTGTGTGTATATATGTGTGTATATATATATATATATACACATATACGTGTGTGTGTGTGTGTATGTATATATATATATATATATATATATATATATATATATATATATATATGTGTGTGTGTGTGTGTGTGTGTGTGTAAAACTCATCTGAGTGACCTCTTCAGCCTCAGCTGCCTGCAGGTGTCCCCACCCTTATAAACAACACAGTTTCATTTGCACATATGGCCGTGACCATTAACTAGAGTTATAATGGCCATGTGTACTGTTCACAGAGGGCGTGGGAATGTTTGCAACCACAACATTGTAAGATGGCGGCTCTTCACATAGACGGCCTCTTTGAACTCCCCCCCTTCAAGCCAGCTTTCCTCCCCATCAAGGATGTGCACATTATCATCCTGGAAAGAGCGGCCACTGGCCTGCACATGGTGCAGACTGCAGATCTATGGGAAGAGGGAACGACCATCCCTCAACCGAGGGATGGGGGGGGGGGGCAGGCGGGGGGCACCCTGGACAGGCCGCCGGTCCATCATAGGGCCAACACACACACACACATATGGACAATTCAGTACAGCTGAGTCACCTGACCTGCATGTGTTTGGACTGTGGGAGGAAACCCACACGGACACGGGGAGAACATGCAAACTCCACACAGAGGACGACCCCCGAGGCCGGACTACCCCGGGGCTCGAACCCAGCACCTTCTTGCCGTGAGGTGACCGTGCTATCCACTGCGACACTGCGCCATCCATATGCGCGTGTGTGTCTGTCTGTGTGCGTGTGTGTGGTATCTATCTGCAGTTCTTGTGGACAAAGTATCACCCCACTTCCTGTTTTCTGCACAGTTGTCAAGTGTCAAGTTGGTTATTGTCACACGAAATGGTTTCAGAGCTTCATACAAAATACAATACAAGACAACGAGAACCCGAGTAAACACAAAATGCAGTTTTAAATGGTCGTCTCATTTACTGAAGGACAAGTTACCCAACACCCGTATCACCCGTGTGAAAAAGTAATTGCCCCCCGAACCTGATCACTGGTTGTGCACCTTTATCAGCCACCGCTGCAGCCCAGGACTTCCTATAATGCGGCTCGGTCCTCACATGGCTGTGAAGGGGTTTTGGCCCACTCTTCTTTGCAGAACTGCTGTAATTCAGCGACATCGGTGGTTTTCGAGCGTAAACTGATCGTTAAAGGTCCTGCCACAGCGTCTTGACGGGTTTCAAGTCAGGACTCGCTAGGCCGCTCCAGAAACTTCATTTTGTTTCTTTCGAGCCGCGTTCTGAGGCGGACTTACCCTTGTGTTTTGGATCAATGTCCTGCTGCATTACAAAATTATGCTTCATGCACAATTACGCACGCACGCACGCACACACACACACGCACACACACACACACACACACACACACACACAGGTACTGAGCCCAGGCCTCAATATATTTCACAGATCACAGTATTGTGCTACGGTGGCACAGTGGTTGGATTTGGATTAGATTAGATGGGTTTATTAGCCACACGACCAAGGCCGGTGGAACTGTTTTTTGGTACACATTAAACTCTGCAGCACAATACAGAGTTAGCGCGGTTGCCTCACAGCAAGAAGGCCCTGGGTTCAAGCCCCGGGGTAGTCCAACCTTGGGGGTCATCCTCTGTGTGGAGTTTGCATGTTCTTGGGGGGTCTTGGGGAGTTTGCATGTTCTTGGGGGGTCTTGGGGAGTTTGCATGTTCTTGGGGGTCGTCCTGGGTCGTTGTCTGTGTGGAGTTTGAATGTTCTTGGGGGTCGTCCCGGGTCGTCCTCTGTGTGGAGTTTGAATGTTCTTGGGGGTCATCCCAGGTCATCCTCTGTGTGTAGTTTGCTTGTTCTTGGGAGGTCTTGGGGAGTTTGCATGTTCTTGGGGGTCGTCCTGGGTCGTTGTCTGTGTGGAGTTTGAATGTTCTTGGGGGTCGTCCCGGGTCGTCCTCTGTGTGGAGTTTGAATGTTCTTGGGGGTCATCCCAGGTCATCCTCTGTGTGTAGTTTGCTTGTTCTTGGGAGGTCTTGGGGAGTTTGCATGTTCTTGGGGGTCGTCCTGGGTCGTTGTCTGTGTGGAGTTTGAATGTTCTTGGGGGTCGTCCCGGGTCGTCCTCTGTGTGGAGTTTGAATGTTCTTGGGGGTCATCCCAGGTCGTCCTCTGTGTGGAGTTTGCATGTTCTTGGGGGGTCTTGGGGAGTTTGCATGTTCTTGGGGGTCGTCCCGGGTTGTCGTCTGTGTGGAGTTTGAATCTTCTTGGGGGTCATCCCGGGTCATCCTCTGTGTGGAGTTTGCATGTTCTTGGGGGGTCTTGGGGAGTTTGCATGTTCTTGGGGGGTC